>NC_030435.2:22897726-22957726 GCF_001660625.3 Ictalurus punctatus
TACATGGTGTCACTAACCAACTCGGAGTTGAGCGCCTTCACAGAAGGAGTCTCCAGTGCCGGCACTTTTTTCTTAAATAAAGTCTTTAACGATTCCGACGTCTTTAGGACAGATGTGTCTTTCCGATTAATAATGATTCTTAGCTAGCTTAGTAAGTTTATTGTGTCGCGATCGTGACCAAAACCGCGTAAAAAAAACAACAACGGCGTAAAACGTCTTCACGTTCCGATTCCTGGATGCAAAATCTCTGGAGGTTCAGTGACTAAAGTGAATATTACAGACGTCATTAAACTTTCACGACCTCTTAGTTCCGCACCCATGACCCGCTGACCAAACTGGGACACCAGCTCCGTGCCACGCTCCCATTTTCACACTTCCTGGAATTCCCAGAACGGAAATTTCACCTTCTGCCGAGGAACACGGAGGACGTGCGCTGATCGCCGGCTTTCCTTAATTAGGTGAAGCACAGAAATAATTTCTTGTGCAAGATGGCATCTTTCAGAGTGTGTGAGAATTACGCGTGAACACAACGCACACACACACACACACAGACGTGAACATATTCTCAACCCACGGCAGTGAGTTCACACATGCACGCTCTGCCCAGAGCTCGGGAGGTGCAAATACGAGAGCGTGAACCGTAATCCTGTAGAGAGAGAGCTGACTGAAATGATGGTTTAACCCCTAAGCCCTTAAACCCACTTTTCAGGCGCGAGAGTGATGCGAATGTCACTGCACACACACATTGCCACGGCCTGACACACAGCTCTGACAGCAGACCCAGAGGTGACAGTGTGATGAATGTGATCCAGAATGATTGTCGAGATGAACGTAAGTGACAGCCAGTGAGGGTGTGTATGTGTGTGTGTATGTGTGTGTGTGTGTGTGTGTGTGTGTGTGTGTGTGTGTGTTGGAAACGTCAAAATGTATAATGCGCAATGTTTAGGATGCCTGGGTAATATACTAGAAAGCTCATTTGGGTGTAAATGTGAACACGCCTGCCCGATGACACGTACGCCGCAGTGCTCTCGAACCCTGGATTCTGATTGGTCAGATTGTGTTGATTATCCCAGGGTTAATACGAATGCTCTCGTTGTAATATGTTTTTGTTTCTATAGTAACAGCTCAATCGCAGGGACTTGTACGGCGGACGCGCCACGTAAACGGATGAACGTTTAACATTTACGGGATGAGTCTAGAGCGTCTATCCCTCTCTCTCTCTCTCTCTCTCTCTCTCTCTCTCTACCTCTCTCCCTCCCTCTCTCCCTCCCTCTCTCTCCATCCCTCTCTCTTTGTCCCTCTCTCTCTCTCTCTCTCTCTATCCCTCCCTCTCTCTCTCTCCCTCTCTCCCTCCCTCCCTCTCTCCCTCCCTCCCTCTTTCTCTGTCCCTCTTTCTCTGTCCCTCTATCCCTCCCTCTCTCTCTCTCTCCCTCTCTCCCTCCCTCTCTCTCTGTCCTTCCCTCTCTCTCTCTCTCCCTCTCTCCCTCTTTCTCTGTCCCTCTTTCTCTGTCCCTCTATCCCTCCCTCTCTCTCTCTCTCTCTCCCTCTCTCCCTCCCTCTCTCTCTGTCCTTCCCTCTCTCTCTCTGTCCCTCTCTCTCTCTCTGTCCCTCTCTCTCTCTCTCTCTGTCCCTCTTTCTCTCTGTCCCTCCCTCTCTCTCTCTCTGTCCCCCCCTCTCTCTCTGTCCCTCTCTCTGTCCCTCTCTCTCTCTCTGTCCCTCCCTCTCTTCTCTCTCTCTCTCTCTCCCTCTCTCTCTCTCTCTCCCTCTCTCCCGGGGCATCTTCATGGACAGAGGAGTTAACATTTTGCCTGAGCTGTTGTTTTTCTTTGTCTTATTAACTTCAAGAGAACGTAAGGGAGCGAACATTGAGTGAAGAAGCGTGTAGTGATCTGGAAGTAGGCGTGGTACATATCTGATCTGACCGATGAAGACTACGTAGGTGATCAAATGTCTTGTTTGTGGACACCTGACCATCACTTCTGTAAAACTATTGCCATAAAGTTTGAAGCACAGAGTTGTATAGAACATCTTTGTATGCTGTAGGGTTATAACTTCCCTTCACTGGAACTAAGAGGCCCAAACCTCATTCCAGCATCCCTGTGCACAAAGCGAGCTCTATGAAGACGTGGTGTGTGAAAGATGGAAGAAGGTAGAAGAACTCGAGTGTCCTGCACAGAGCCCTGACCTCAACCCTACTGAACACCTTTGGGATGAACTGGAACTGGAGCCTCATCAACATACCGATATCGGCGCCTGACCTCAACCTCACCAACGCTCTTGTAGCTGATCGAACACAAATCCCCACAGCCACGCCCCAAAATCTAGTGGAAAGCCTTCCCAGAAGAGAGAGTGGAGCGCATTATAACAGCAAAGGAAGGACTAAATCTGGAACGAGATGTGATGGTCAGGGGTTCATATACTTCTGGCCGTATTGTGTATGACTTTTTGTATGATTATTTGGGACTTTGCGCCATCTGCTGTCACTTCATGAAAACACACGCGGTGGTACCGTAAAACGTATTTAAAAGTGGGTCAATACAAGGTGTTCATAATAATAATATCTAAACCTTTTGTAGCGCAAGGTTGCACTCTGGGAAAAGTGTTAAGGACAAATGTCAAAAGACACATTTAGTTCACAATGAGTTAGTGAGTTAGTTTGGGCGGGGGGGGCGCCCCGAGAGCAATTACAAATTCGTATAATTATAAATAAAAAAAACTTTGAATAAACATTATAAATAAATTTTACACACATAATTAAAATAAAAGGTACTTGTTCCCGCCCGGTTTCGAACCGAGGACCTTTCGCGTGTTAGGCGAACGTGATAACCACTACACTACGGGAACTGAGCTGTTTTAATTGGTCTATGTTTACGTTTACAAGACTAGGGTTCAATTCCCCGCAGATTATAATATACTCAGAAAAGAGTTATTATAATATATCCAGAAAAGAGAAAAATCCTACCCGTGTTGTGTGCTGTGTGTACAGTCGTGTCCATAAATATTTGGACAATGACACATTTTTTTTTGTAATTATGACTCTATACACCACCACGATGGATGAGGCGGAGGAAATGGCATTTAAAGACAAAGAAAAGATGTGTGAAAGTGCATATACTCAATGAACAATGATTATATAATTATAATATAATATTATATAATAATATAATAATATATAATAGAATATTATATAATATACTCATATACTCATTTTGAAGTCTTTGTACTCAGTCCTCGTTAGTATAGTGGACAGTATCTCCGCCTGTCACGCGGAAGACCGGGGTTCGATTCCCCGACGGGGAGTAAAAAACTCTTTTTCCACCCTCCGTCTGTGAACACACAACAAAACTTTAGTGAAAAATGAGTATGGTGTTACAATTATTTAAGATCCTAACTCTACAGCTGCTCTTCAGGTGCTTGGCTAAATGCTTTACATACTGTGCAATGTTGGGTAGAGAATGCTGTCTATGTCTTTGCAGGAGCTGGGAACCATGGCAGTGTATTCATGGTTCACAACCTTGAGAATGTACTTCTTACCGTGGTGCTTATTTAGCAGACTGCAAAACTGATAGGACGGCAAAGCATCTCAAGGGAGGAAACTGTTTTTTGGGTATTTGCTGATGTCCATGGGCTCCAGATTTCAGGCAGCCATTGACAGAAAAGAATTTGCATTCCAATATTAAAAATAAACCTAAAATGTATAATTATGTTAATTCGTCCCATTACTTTTGAGCTTGTGAAAATGGAGAGACTCCATTCCATTCCTGGACTTGAAAGAGCTCGTCCAGTAGATGGCAGTGTTGCTTTGGAGCGTCTGATAGAAGTACGCGCACATGGTAGAAACATGGTGAAGTAGCGAATTTGTCTGCTTTGTGAAGAAACAAAGTACTGACACTTTGAACTGACTACCTGAATAGAATTAAAAATCTGTTTTGTCCTCAAGAGGGGTTTTACTGGTGAGCTGAGCCCTGAAAGCAGAGAATCCTGGGTAATGGGAGAACCTTGAAAGAAAGATGGGGGGGGGGGCATAAATACAAACCAAAGATATGTCAAAGTGCATTTTGATATTAAAACGCATAAAAAAATGGAAACTTGCAATTCATAAGTTCACTTTGAAGCTTTGGCCCTCACTCCTCGTTAGTATAGTGAAAAAAGATAAGAATAAAGAATAAAGATGAAGCGGAGGAAATGGCACTTAAAGATAAACAAAAGGTGTGAAAATGCATATACTCAATGAACAATACTCAATACGAAAGCTTGAAATTCATAAATTCACCTTGAAGTAACCCCATCAGTTCCTCGTTAGTATAGTGGACAGTATCTCCGCCTGTCACGCGGAAGACCGGGGTTCGATTCCCCGACGGGGAGACAAGTTTCTTTTTCCACCCTCCGTCAGTGAACATAGCGTAGAGAATGCTGTGTGTGTCTTTGCAGGAGCTGAGAACCATGGCAGTGTATTCATGGTTCACAACCTTGAGAATGTACTTCTTACCGTGGTGCTTATTTAGCAGACTGTCGATGGCGTTCTTCATGGTCCACCAGTCTTCTCAGGTCCAGTACGGCCGCTCCCCAGTGAGGACAGCAGAGGCAGAGGTGGCATGGATGTGGTTTCTATAGCAAACACATCACAGAGAGTAAAATAAGTGATTAGATCCTGAATGCAAAAAAAAAATGACAGTGTTCTGTTTATTACTTTTTTGTATGTGAAACATTTACCTGTGTCTGCTGTAGACTCAGTAGAGACACCTGATGGTGCAGAGAACAGCAATAGACTGCAGAGCGCATGTGGTTTCTATATCTAACAGAGGAAAGACTAACAATAGTGATTACAAGCTTAATTTAAATAAAGAAATACATACATAACAGTGGCCTTTGCAATAATTTTGATATCAAATGTTTACCTATGATTGCCAAAAGCTGGATGGAGACTGGATGGTGCGGACAGGAGGGACGGCATGTGTGTGGGTTCTATAACATACTCAGAAAAGAGTAACTTTAGTGAATAGTGTATCAGAAAAATCCTACCAGTGTTGTGTGCTGTGTGTCTGATAATTACGATGCATGTTCCAGTTAGCCTGAAGGAAATGGAGCCTGATGGAAATGGAGCCTGATGGAAATGGTATCCAAACAGGAACTTTAGGCTCCTCAACCTAGACATGGTTCAGCTTCAGGATTCCACCAAGCCTGTACAAAATCCCACCTTCTAGGTCAGGATCACTGAGGCAGCCACTCAGGATGTGCACACATTAAATTCGCCATGCCTTAAGCGTAACGACGTTAAAGAGAGGAACACACTACCTTTACATGGACAGCAATAATCGAATTATTGACCTTATTCTGAATAAGACAGTATTCTGATTAAGGTGTTTACATGAGTCGCTTTTAGAATATTCCTTCCATGTTCCCGTTTTACATGTTATAGAACATAGATCGATTAACAGCACACGTCATTACGTCCCCACGCCACACCGTCCGAAGTTCCCTCCAGAATTTCACGTATCACCATACAGTTTTGGCTGTTTCATTTTTAATTTTATGAACGCTTCAAGTGCAGTTAATTATTTGTCATTTGAGTGAAAACTCCCACACGACGTTAATAGTGTGATTAAGGTGTGTACGTGTCTGTAATACACATCGATAATGCGACTAAAACTGGAATACTCCAGACGTCTTAATTCGATTTGTGTTTACTTCGAGTATGACTTTAGTCGGATTAAGGTCATCAATAATCGCTGTTATTATATATTATATAATAATATTATGATTATATATATATATATATATATATATATATATATATATATATATATATATATATATATATATATATATATATATATATATATAACCATAATATTATTAATTATGATATTAGTAGTAGTTTCGAGTATTTAATTGTGTAAATTGTTTATAGATGAGCAGTGGCACATAGGTGTAGAGCCCTGGCTAGCCAATAGAAAGTGAGGAAAATCCTGGAGGTGGGTTGGATGAACCTAACGTAAACACATCGGTCGAACCCCAGCTTGGCTAAAAAGTTTTCGTTTTTTTGTTTTTAATGTCGAATCCATAAAAATATGATAAACATGTTAAAACAATATGCTGTACAAAAATAATAGCCATTTCCTAAGAGATTTCTTTGTTTAAGCTGAGCAAAATGTAAAAAGGGTCATTAATAAACCATTACTGATGCGCACATTGTCATTAGTGGTTTCTATTTCAGACATTTAGATATTTATATTTAAAATGAAAACACCACACAACATTTTGATGTTTGGCTCATGTTTTAGTATATTTTTATTGTATTGTCTGTTACATAATGGATGGATGGATGGATGAAGGAATTCATTGTGTATGGGCCCATGCAGTGATAAAATACACAACAATATTTATATATGATTTAATAGTTTATTTTGATAAATATCAAAAATCTAAAAGGTGTACCTCATACCCGACACCTAGATGAACACTTTCCAGGTGGTTGTGTAACTGTACATCTTTCCCTTCGAATGCTAGTGAAGTTAGAAACGTGTATAACAATGTCGTATGTAACTTTAGAGACGGTCCCTTAATTTCCACATATCTGCGAATATCGAACGTCCAACCGACTTTATTCCAGTTGCAGACTGTGTTATAGTAAGTTATTGAAAATGTATTGCAAATAAGGACTAAAAGTTTTAAAACTTTTACAAATACAAGCTAGCAAGATAAAAACATATTTACAAATACACAGGACGAATATACATATATATATATTTATTTTTAAATACAAAGTTGGCTGTACACAGTTCCACAACGGTAAAGAGATCAGGCGAACGTGATAACCACTACAATTCAGGAATGAGCTGTTTTAAACGGTCTCCGTTTATCTGTTTGAACAAGTTACACAATTATAAACCACTCGAAAGTACTACTAATGTTGTAATTGCGAATACAAGCTTCATGGGCTAGCATATCCTGACTAGCCAGCTAAGCTACAGCCCTTATACTGGAAGGCACACAAGATGGCGGCCGGGATTCTGCGAACTATGTAGGTGCCCTAACTAGAACGCACGCGCGCGGATTGGAACGCGGCCCCCAGCAGGTTGCATGCATGTACTGCACTGGATGGATGGATGGAGGGTGCAGTTAAATCTGTCCTCACGCCTCTTACAGGATCGACACGAATTATTCAGTTCGTTAAAATATCCCGAGCAACCCGTTGATCCAGTTTGTAAAATAATCCGGATAAGTGAAGCTTCAGTCATGTAAAACCGAAAGCAAAGAGACCCACAACAGCACCCTGGATAGCAGGTAATTAGCTACCCAGCTAACCTCACATTTAACAGTAAGGTTACGCTCATTAAAATCATTAATATATTATGACTTGATGATATCTAGGAGTCAAAAAAAATATATATATTTAGCTTGTAATTTTAAACGTTTGAAATAATTAGCCAGATTGCTAACGAGGGCTAACAGGTTGAAAGCTGGCTATAAAAACAAGCCAAAAATCAGCAAAATTATTTTCGTCATTTTTTATTGCTTTGTTGTTCGATTAAACATCATATTTGGTCTTATATTCTTCAAATAATTAGCTAAATGTAATGTACATAATTATTTATTTTATTATTTAGGCTATATTTACATTTTTAAAAATTGAATATTTTATTAATTATTTATCTGTAATTGACTGTCATTTACAGTCAATATTAGTGTTATTAAACCTCGTAGTTTTCCGTAAAGAGGCATTCATTCATGGAAGGAGTCTCCAGTGTCAGCGCTTGGTAACGCTCAGAAGTGAAGCGGTCAATACAATTTTTCTCGACATCTTCAGGACGGAGGAGATCGTCTCATTAACTCGGGGAAAAAAGAGCGTGTTTATAGGTGCTATAACGACGGGGAGAACCGTTTCACGGACTTTACGTTGAACGTAACTCTAAACGGATAAATAATACAGCGGCAGGCAAATCGCTGTTATTAAAGAGGATTGAAAGCGTGACGGAACGCCGCTTCATCACACCAAAACATCGTTGATGGTTTTCCTAATACGGGACGTTCTGGAGTGTTTTATCGCTTTCTTAATGTCTGTACGGAAAAATAATAATTTACTTTACACTAAAAATGTTGGTTTGTCATATTTTTTTTATTTTTTTTTATTTTTTTTTTTTTAATGAAAAAATGGTTAGTAAACATGCCGGGCGCTTCAGACGTGTCTTCCAGCTTTTGTGTTATTTTCTACAAAGTGATCTCGTACGCAGCCGTTCAGGAAATGAGCCAGATCGACTTCGCCGTCACGGCCGACGCAAGCCGCATGCAGTACGAGCTTGACTACACCGAGGGCATCAGCCAGCAGATGAGGATCCCCGACAGGCTGAAAGTCGGACCGGGCTCGCCTCCACAGTTCCCCGAGGAATCCCACAGCGCCATGATGCAGGTTCCGGAGAGGATCGTAGTGGCAGGTATTCCACGTTAACGTCACCGATTCCCGTATCTCTGCATAAATCGAATCAGAAAAAAAAAAAAACGGTGGTGAAATGTGTAAGAATCGTATTCCGGTCGAGTCGTCGTGACATCACGCTGCTCTCGAATCAGGCCGGATCAGATCGAGCGAATTGGATACGCGGTTGTTCCGAGGTACCAGCGTTGCTCACGTGCTTCACATTGATGTATAATTTTTAATTCACAGGTCAAATGAAAAGTCGTTTTCTTAGTGTTAGTGTTTTGTATATCGAGGGGACAACAATCATATATACATACTGTATAGGCTAAAACGTCAGCACCTGTGCTTGATTCAGGGCTTAAACAAAATTATGGACGACGTTGAGATGTCAGCTGTGTGACTACGAAGCAACAGATGAACATCTCCTTCGCGAGACCTCTTATGTAACTAAATTCCACAGTCGCGTGTTTCTCTGTCTGTAGGTTCATGCATCTTGTTTTTTGCGGGGGTTTTTTTTTCCCACTTCGCTCCAGGGGATGAAGCCGATCTCCACTTCAGCAGGCCACGAGAGTTGGATCTGATCCAATCCATCCCAGTGGAGAGCGTGGAGCTGAAGGCTCCTCCGCACGTCCTCACGCTGCAAGACCAGCCTCTGGACTTCTTGGAGCCGGAGCAGCATCCGGAACCCTCTCAGCTGAAAGGAGAGGTGAGGAAGTGTATTAAATAAACCCCAGCGTCTTCAACATGGGACCTTCTTTCTCTCCTTCTTCTTCTTCTTCAGTTCGTGGTGGACGAATCAGAAGCGCGGACTAGTATGGCCTTTCGGGACGAGACTGGTTGAGGTAGAACGGATAGAGATCGGATGAGATATAACCAATAGAGACTGGATGAGGGAAAATCAATAGAGATTGGATGAAGTAGAATCTATAGAGATTGGATAAGGTAGAGCCAATAGAGACTGGATGAGGGAGAACCTACCGAGCTTGGATGAAATATTGAACCAATAGTGTTCGGAGTAGGGGGCAACTAGAGATTGGATTATATATCAGCGGTAGAGATTGGACAAACTAGAACCAATACACATTGGATGAGGTGGAACCAATAGAGACCGAACGAGAGAGAATCCAATAGAGATTGGATGATATATAACCGAGACAGGCTGGATGGGATTGATCCAATAGCGATCAGAGGATGAATAACCAATATAGATCGGATGAGCTAGAATCAAAAGTGTTCGGTTGAGCTACAACCGATAGAATTTGGATAAGCCGGAACCGATCGGCTGAGGGAGAACCTATAGAGATCGGCTGAAGTAGAACTAATGAAGATTGGCTGAGGTAGAACCAATATCGATAGGATGAGGAAGAACCTATAGAGATCGGATGAAGTAGAACCTATAAAGATCGGTTGAGATATAAACAATAGAGACTGGATGAGGTAGAACTGATAGAGATTGGATAAGCTAGCGCTGATAGGATGAGGGAGAACCTATAGAGTTTGGATGAAGTAGAATCTATAAAGATCGGATGGGGTGAAACCAATAGAGATTGGATGAGGCCACGGTGTCAAATCCGATTTAGTTTCAGCCAATGCCTGGAGTTTGCAGTCAGATTTGTGCATTAGAAATGATTCAGATGAGCAGTAATAAATAAATGAAGTACATTTTTTACAAATGTACCCTGTGTGTAAAGGCGTGCTGTTTGCATGAAACTATTCTCTAAGATTTTTATGTATAATGTCTCTCTCTCTCTCTCTCGCTCTCTCTCGCCATGAAGATTCGCTCCCACACAAGATCCCGGCGAGAACATCGGTCCGGCGAGTCTTCCGGAGCGCGTCACAACGGCCAGATTGTCAAATACGATGCGTAAGAACAAACACACTTGCAAACATACCGCACACACACACACATACTCTGTCCTCACGTTGAGTTGTGTGTGTGTGTGTGTGTGTGTTCAGCTAAGGTTAAGGTGCGTATGCAAGCATGCACGTTTTTTCTCGTTCTGGTGGAGTATATAATTTGTTGGAAAGTTCCGGATCGATCGCGTTCCATGAATCAGCACCGGCATCAAGTAAATGTCAAATAAAGCTCCAATGAGCGATCACATCACGGGGGGCCAAGCACCGAGTGATGTCATGGAGTTTGTAGGATAGATTGCTTTCTAAACAGTGTTTGGACGGGAAATGAAAAGACTCGAAAGAATGTACAGTTTAATACACACAAAAAAAATATCAGAAACCAAAAGACCTAAAAACGGGTCACAATACAAATACAAGTCGGTGTTGTTATGGAAATGTTGGTGAAGCTCTGAAGCCTTTGGAGTGTCATTACTACCCAAATTCTCACCACTCGGACGTTTAAACACGTGCGGGCTGTTCACTGTAACGTGCGTCAGTCCTGCTTTGTTCGCTTCGGCGTGTTTAGTGCTAACGTCTCATTCTTCCCCCCTGTGTGTGGCGGTCAGCGTGAGCCCGTCGCCCAGCGCTCCGGTCCGTGTTTGTCCCCCTCTCGTGTCCCCCGAGGACTGGCCAAGCGTGGGAACGGTGGGCGGAGTCCTCTCCTACATCCAGCTCACCACGCGCCGGGCCTACGAGCACGTCCTGGCCATGGTGGACGACTCGCACCGCAGGTGAGCTCTCGCGCGTCAACGGCGTGACGGTTTATCCCGACGCCGATCCGACACCCCGGGTGTAAAATCAGCGATTGTGAACGACAGCTCTCAAGTTCAACACTGTTAGATAATATCCAGCCGCCCGCTGAAGCAGCTTAACCTACGTCAGGGTGTCAATTCGGTCCTAAATCATATGCTGAGAGCGGTTGGAGCAGAACTTACCCAGAAACCATTGCGGAATTTTGTTCCCGGTTCCAACGTGAAAGCCTGAGCAAACTTTAAAAATGCTCCATGACGTTGATCAGAACTGTGTTTAGTTTGCTAGCTTGGTTAGCAAGTTTATGTTTCGTAGGCCGCGCTGGTTAAACACGTCTGCTAACGAATAGGTGAAAATATACACGTAGTAACTCGGGTCTGTAGCGAGGCTCGGGGAGTCGTGAAGTGATTCACGCACATGTTTCGGAAAGCTACGCAAATGATCAAAAAAAATAAATAAAAAAAACCCTGTTCTCCTCGTTTCTGTCTCAGGACTGCACTTGTGACTCTGGATGCCAGTTTGGAAGGTGCTCCTGAGGACCTGAAGTTAGCCGACGCCCCAGCACTAAGACGGCAGGTACGGAAACCGCTCTGTAAACACCAGAGTTACCCCTTACCCCACAGAGACACGGGTGGAGTCGAAGGTGGATTCGGGGGTGGGGTCGAGGATTGATGACGCTTTTTCCGACGGTATTTGAATCCGAAGGCGTCGTAGCAAAAACTACACCAGATTTGTCTTTCATTCAGTGTCTATACATTAGATCTTCGCCGTATCAGTACAGTAGAGGTCATCGTAGCTCCGGAGCGCCGAAAGAGAGATTTAATGAACGAAAGAAAGGACTGAATGCTGGAAAAAATAAAGACGTAAAGAAATTTTTTTGAAAAATTAAAAAAGTGAGGAAATAAAGAAATAATCTGCTTGGCTTTACATGGGAATAAGGAGGAAAGAAAAAAGTGAGTGCCGAAAGAAAGAAAGAAAGAAATGTGAATGTCAGAGGAAAAACAGAAAGAAAGTAAGTAGAAAAGAAAGGAAGAAAGAAAAAGATTGATTTACCTTAACATTAAAATAAGAAAGAATAAAGGAAGGAAGGAAAAATTGAATTCTGAAAGAAAGAAGTAAAGAATTGAGCGCTGAAAGGAAGAACGAATTGAGGGGAAACGACAAGAAGTAAAGAACTAGATAAAGTAGAAAAGAAAGGAAAAAAGAAAGAAATGATTGATTCAGCTTAACGTTAAAATAAGAAAGCAAGGGATCGTGTGTTTTGAAAGAATAGAATTGAGAAAGAATGAAACGAATAATTGAGGGCAGCAAGAACGAAAGGACGGAAGAAAGAATTGAGTTCAGAACGAGAAGTGCGACGAGAGAAAGAAAGGAAGAATTGAGTGCTACAAGAAAGAATGAATGACAAAGAATTGAGTGTTAAAGGAAATAAAGGAAGAGACTGTATTTAGTTTAGCCTGTATGAAGTTTACTGGTCTGTGGATCTGTATATATTTTTATATAAAATGTTCAGATGAATTGCTGTCCGTACTGAGCTGAGTAACGGCAGTGAAATGACTCTGACTCCGCCTCCTTTTTCTGCCCGAGATCTCTTACAGTGCTGATTGGTTTGAGCGTTAGCTCCACCTCCAGCACCGGCCTCTACACCGTGTCTGTATAAAAATGTCTCCTGTAACCACGTTCATCTGAAACGATCCGGTAATGTTGGATGTTTGTGTTCTGATTCAGATTGTGAAGCTGAACCGTAGACTCCAGGTGCTGGAGCATGAGAATAAAGAGCGAGCGAGGCGGGAGATGGTGGTGTACTCCCTCACCGTCGCTTTCTGGCTGGTGAACGCGTGGATGTGGGTACGCCGCTGAGCGCTGGAGCCATCGCCTCATCATCTCAGGCTGCATTCACTCAGACTCTCAGATCTCCGATTTTGTACATATCTACATCCGTTATCGCTCAGATATTCTTCCTAAAGTCTAAACTCGGGCCTGATGCCAAAATTAGCTATAAAAAAAAATGTAACTATTATTTCAGATAATATAGTTTGAGTCAAAAATAATAATAAAATCAGAGGGTGCCAATAGTTTCAAGTAAAAAGAACTATACTGATATGACCGTCAGTTTCTCAAACTTGTATATAAACTGTGTTCATGTACAATTAAAAAAAACTCTGTTCCTGTAGGCGATGACGTGTTCAATGTTCATGGCTACGACATTAAGTAAGCAGTAAATCGCTTCAGGACGTGTTTGTTTTTCTGTAACAATCAGCGTGTTTTATTCCTCTTGTACCGCAGCAATTTAACAATGATTACATTTACTCATTCATTCAATAAATAACGACACTCGTTTCTATCCATTTATAGTTACGTTTAATGTTGTGGAAAGTCCGTGAAGCAAGTTGCTTCCCGTTCGCACTTACATTACAGCAGCTGTAAACAGTCGCCCCCTCAGAAAGCTGGAAGTGTTTGAACTCTTTCAGCTTTAAGTCTGACTGTTACAAAGCACTGACACTGGAGACTCCTTCCGTAAATGTTAAACGAACGTCTCCTTACGGAAAAGTTCACTGTATGGACGATTACATGTGGGGTTTTTTTTGTTTTTTGTTTTTAATGCGTTTATGCCGAGCGTCTGCCGTACAAGTGCTGAAAAAAGAGAAAGAAAGACTTTTGTGCTGAAGGAAATGAATTCATTAGCTGAAAAAAAGGAAAGAATTTAGTGCTGAAAGAAAGAATTGAGTGATGAAAGAAAGAAAAATTGAGTACTAAAGGAAAGAAAGAGAAAAAGAATTTAGTGCTGGAAGATAGCAAGAATTGTGAGCAAAGGGAATGAAGGAAGCGGTTGAATGCTGAAAGACAGTAAGAATTGAGTGCTGAAGGAAGAAAGGAAAGAAAGAAATCCGTGTTGCAAGAATGAACGAATGCTGAAAGAAAGAAATGGAAACTTGAGTGCTCAGGGAAGAAAGAAAGAATTCAGTGCTGAGGAAAGACAAAGAAAGAATTTAAGTGTGGAATGAATGAATGAAGCACTGAGAGATAGCGAGAACTGAGCGCTAAAGGAAAGTGAAGAAAGAGTTTATTCAAAACGAGTAATGAAACAGGAGTGTGTAAATGTTTGTATCATAGAACAGACTTTGTTGTATAAACGTGTTAAGAGGAACGTGTGCTGGATGAAGCACACGACTATTTTGTGAATAATTGTAATCTGATGTTTTATTTAAATGTTTAAATGATGTTTTATCTGATGTTCATTTAAATAAACATTTGTGGATCATAAACTCCTCTGTCGCAAAGGCTTTCCTGGGTCGCAGCTTTACCTGTTGAAAAAAAAACCAATAGAAACCCTATTAGAATTTGTAATGGTTTTAATGGAAACTGTAATGGTCCCTGTGGGTCTCTCCTGGCAATTTGTTACCTTCTATTGGTGGCGTGTTATGTCTAGTGGATACCATAAAGGGCCAGTAATGGTAACAGATTTAATGGTTTGTAATGGTATTTGTAGTGGAAACCATTAGAATTTCTGTGATGGTTTCTATCATCGCCTCACACCTCCAGGGTTGGGGGTTCGATTCCCATCACAGCCGTGTGTGTGTGTGTGTGCACGGCGCTTGCATGTACCCCCAGTCCAAAGACAATTTTTGTTTGTTTGTTTGTTTGTTTTTCCATCCGGGTTACCTTCCATAAACGTTAAATAAACTCATTACCGAAAACTCCATCAGCGTCCTCCATTTTGTGTACCATGGAAACGAAAACGTATTAGAACGAGCACATTAGCATAAACGTAGGCTAATATAAACAGTCTAGACGATAAGAATGAAATATTAAACAGTAAATTATCCGACGTTAAATTATTCTATTGGTTAAAAAATAAATAAATAAAAATCGATGTTTAAAATATATATATATATATATATATATATATATATATATATATATATATATATATATATATATATATATATATATATATATATATATGTGAAGTCCTCTAGGGGTCGCTGCTGTGTGCACGTAAAAATATTCCCTCACTCACTTCCGGTTTTGACCCGACCCGGAAGTGAGTGCTGTGTATGAATCCGAGCGTAGACGTGGAACCAGATTTGTAGCAGTCGCTGCAGGACAGATGGTTGTTTATGTACTAATTTGAAGTTGGTTAAATATATTAATATAACATGCGATGGTAGAGTAAGTTATTGGGCGTTTGAAGGATTTTTTCGAGCTAGTTTAGAGGTTAGCAGTGTGTGAAGCTGTTAGGAGGAACTGTGTGCTCGGTGGAAGTTAAAGGGGAAAGCTAACGCAGGGACACTCCGGAGGAATCACTGCACGGTATATTAGGTGATCTTCAGGATTCTCGGCGATTAGATCCAGCACCCAGCTGCCGCCATGGCGCCCATGGGGATCCGGCTGTCCCCTCTTGGAGTGGCGGTGTTCTGCCTGCTCGGGCTCGGCTTCCTGTACCACCTCTACTCCGGGGCCCTGTCCAGCAGACTGTCCGTGTTCAAGCAGAGGAAGACGGTGGATCTGAGAGATCTCCTCGCCTTGTCCATGGAGGCTGCGGTGCAGGGAGGATGGGAGGTGAAGCGCATCCGCATGGAGGACACACTGGAGGAAAAATCCAAGGGCAAAACCAAAGAAGGAGCCTCGGAGAAGCTCACCAAGGGGGATTTAAACTCGCACAGAAAAATGTACTACCTGATCAAAAACACCTACCCTTACATCCAGGTGAGTCTCAGCAGCAATACTGATACCATAACACTTCGTAAACAACACAAAACTCTAAAAATGAGTTTGACCGTACCTTTCTTTAACGCCTATAAAGATCACTTTTTAAAATTATTATTATTATTATTAACTCAACAGCATCTGTTCGGTACCATTTTAATTTGTAATTATTAAAAACATTTTTTTTAAAAAATACATCGCCATACCGACGATATCTCAGAAAAGTGTATCGTGAAATCGTTTATCGCGATATCGTATCGATATATCGCCCAGCCGTACAAGCAACCCCATCATCATCGTCATAGATCATCTACATATAAACACTCGACCGGTTCCTCTACAGTAACAGCTCTTTCACACGGACTTGTACGTATAGCCTGCGCTCCACGTCACCTGATTTCACCTGAGCGTTTATGGAAGGAGTCTCCGGTGTCGGCGCTTCGAACCAGTCGGTACGCTTTTCTTTTTTTTTTAATCGTTTTTTGCGGCGGTTTTTAAATACATCTAGAAACCTAAAAAGTATGACGTGTTGCTGTGTAATTCATCAAAACGCATGCCGTTATAGGAAAATGATGATCTTTCGTGGTCGTAACAGTAACTCCACCTCATCACATCACATCACATCGCTGATTATTTTCCTATAAAAGCATGACACACCCTGCTTAATCACTTCTAACGCCACAGACACCTACGAGATCCGAGTATCGGATGTCAGATCCAGTCCTGGACGATACGATGATCGTTTATCACGATATCGATATTATGTCACTCGTTGGTTGACACGGTGATTATTTATTTGTTTGTTTGTTTATTCATTTACTTTTGATTAACCCGTATACCATGATGCGACGCGATACGATCTCGTCGGATGTCTTCAAGTATCGTGATACGAGTTCTCTTCGGCCACGTCGTCCTGTGTGGAACGAAACACCTCTGTCTTTAAATAACTCCCATCGTTCCTGTCATGGTTCGCGTACTTATATAAATATAATATAATATAATCATTTGGCAAGCTTGCAGGGAGTGGCTCGGATACTCGTGTCTGGGTTGAAGAACGCTTAAGAGTTTATATAAATACCGTGTGTATACGCCCATTTTTACAGAGGAATTTATCACGTCTACACGGACAGTCGAAATGGCGTCGTTTTGTTTATTCAGTAACTCGAGATGTAATTTAACAGCACAAAGCTCCCTGTGTGCGCGTCTGACCTGTATATTTATTCATACGTGACTGAATAGACTCGCAGCATAGAGACAGACGACACCAGATTCTGTATCTCTACATCGTGACACACATCTGATGGAGATCCAACGCAGCAGGTTCATGTTACAGACAAACCACAGGGCGTAAACAACCCCGTGACGAATTTAGTTACGGCTCGTCTCGACCGTTCCGAAGCGCCGACACCGGAGACTCCTTCCGCGAACGTACGTTAAACGTCTCCTGACAGGAAAGTTCATCGTATCAGTGACCTGTGATCTGGCGTACAGTCCGGGGACTATAGCAAATGAGCCGACGCCTTCTGACCAATCAGAGTCCGGTGGTGTTGATACGCTTCGCCGCTTTGTGTCAGGTGAATTCCGAGGAACACGAGAACTCGGACGGCGAGGCCACCGTGTGGACGCGGAACATCCCGGATGAGGTCCTGAGCAAGATCCCGGAGGGGAAAGTGGTACCTGCGGAGAGCGTGACGGTGTGGATCGACCCGCTCGACGCCACGCAGGAGTACACAGGTGTGTGTGTGTGTGTGTTATACCTGAATGCAAATTGTCCGCCACAAACCTGTAAGATTTCATGAATTTCAAACTTGCGACACAAACCATGCGGAATGTCTTGTTTAAGCCCCGCCCCCTTTGAATTCCTGGGTTGTAATAAGTCATTACTTGGTCTTAGTAGTCTTGTAAAAATCTTAAAAGTAGTACCTGGATGTGATCTGCTTGAAAGGACCGCTGTTGAACGTGATCAATTCTTTTTATTTATTTTTTATTACGTAAAGACCGAAGACGATTCTGTCCTTTTGAAATTCTTCGTCATTGTCCCTACAGAAAACCTGCGGAAGTACGTCACCACCATGGTGTGTGTGGCTGTGAACGGGGAACCTGTTGTAGGTGTTATCCACAAACCTTTCACCGGCTTCACAGGTGTGTGTGTGTGTGTGTGTGTGTGTTTAATCTACCTGAATAGTAAACTACTTCAGTCACACTTAAACCCTTGTTCCAACTTGTTCTTCTTGTTCCTAACTGCTTCCTGGTCTCCGTCAGCCTGGGCCATGGTGGGCGGAGGAGCGAACGTGGCACCTCGAGACTCCTACAACGCCAACGCCCCTAAGGTCATAGTGTCACGCTCTCACGCGGGCAAAGTGAAAGGCTTCATTCAACAGGCGTTCGGGAACAACACCGAGATCATACCAGCAGGGGGCGCAGGTGCTGCACATTTCCATTGTCCTTCAGTCTCTACAGAGGGAATTGACAGCGCCGGGTCGAAGGGAAGAGACGCTCAGATATCATATTAGAGAAACTAAACAAAAAAAAAAATTTTTTTTTTTTTTTTTAAGCGCGCGTACAATTCTGCGCAGTGGTTGTCATGGCGACCGTATTTTCTACACACTAACTACCCTTTCAGAGCTGTAGGATTCCGGGTCGTGATTGGTCAGAAGAGTACGTGTCGATTATTTAATTAATTAATTATCTATACCAGCAGCTCTGACAGTAGTGCAGGTTTATATTAATGCGTTCGTTTCTATAGTAACGACTCGTTCTGTAGTAACGAGTTAGACAGTTCAGGGATTTGAACTCGCAACATTTTGGTTCTAATTAAATAAATAACTCTCGCGCTCGCTCTCTCTCTCTCTCTCTCTCTCTCTCTCTCTCTCTCAGGATATAAGGTTCTCGCTCTGCTGGACGCCTCTGACGACGATTACGAGAAGGCAGACATGTACGTCCACGTGACCTTCATCAAGAAGTGGGACATCTGTGCGGGAAACGCCATTCTGAAAGCGTTGGGCGGTGACTTGACCACGCTGAAGGGAGAGGAGATCGATTACTCGGGCTCGGAGAAGAACCCGGGCGGCGTCCTCGCCACCGTCGGCATGGATCACGCCGCCGTGGTGAAAAAGCTCCCGGCCTGGGACGACGAGAACAAAAACTGACGAGGAACGGGACGGGTACTACAGACTGAGCGCTCTGGGACTGGAGACGGAACGCAGAACCGGTGTTCGACACGCAGACACGGGAGCTTCCGCGGGCTCCTCCGGGGGCGTGTCCGTGTGCGTGCTGAGCTTTTAACGGCGTTTAACTTCTCCCGGACTAACTTTGGACGACGCGCAGGGTTCTCGGTTTGGCGTCGTTCCTTATCTCCACACCGTTTGGCCACAAACTTCAGTTCCATGATCCTCGGTTACGATCCCGTCTGCGAGTGCTAGGAGGGATGCATCGATACCGCTTTTAAAGACGGGTACGAGTAAGCGTTGTGGGGTTTTTTTATTTTATTTGTTCGTTTGTTTTCTCGTCGATACCGATCCCGACGTGAGTAGCGTTAATCAATCGGGAGCATCGCGAATCATTTTCTTTAGCTCTGTTTATTCTGTCGAGCGAAGTGTCGCGCAGGTCTCAGTGCTCGCTTGACCGAACCGCTCTCGCATCCTTTGCCTTTGCGTGCAGCACACACGTTCACGTGGAATCGGATGTAGGTTGTTTTTTTTCCGAGTACGAGTTCACGAGCGTGCTACCGGAGTCGTATACGCGATACCGGTGTCGGGATCGATGCATCCCTGCGTACTGAAGAACAGGGTGTTATGCGTGTATAAATATTCCGTTAAAAAAAAAAACACACACACACATCATGGCACGATGAAATCCTCAGACCTCAAGACAGGAGGAGTTTTACGGAAGGTGTCTCCGGTGTCGGCGCTCGATCCTTCAGACCGCGCCTCGGCTGATCGACTACGTTTATTCGTCTCCCCACTACGCGCGAAAGAGAACCGCGTATTCGTCTTTCGCCAAGCTGTTCTTTTTAATCGTGTCGTTTGTAAGATATTCTAATTATTCGAACAGCTGATCTTTTCTTTTGAGAGCTTTGAGAAAAGGTTGTAATATTTTCAGGTGTGTATGAGTTTTTTTGTTTGTTTGTTTGTTTGTTGTTTTTTTTAAATAAACGGCGGACGGCCGAGCGGGCGATCCTGGTTTTACTGTAGTACTCACCGTGGTGTCTAGCGGTCACATGAGTGCCCCGCCCGTCGCCCGCTCTGAAGTGGCACGCATGAAACCGGAGCATAAATACGGCACGTGCTAATGAAGAGTTGTTTGCTGTTAAAACCCTGCATGCGCTCAGTTCTATATGACCGAGGCATGTCGTGTGATGTCATCACCGTACCTTTTAATTTAGTTTTCATTTTTGGGTTCTAATAAAGAGCGTTTTGTTGTTGTTGTTGTTGTTGTTGTTGTTGTTTTTGCTTGAAAGGAATTTTCCAAGATGGTGGCTTGCATTGTCGGAAGATGTGAACTACGTATCATGGGTATATTTGGAAGTAATGGAATAAAGTGCAGTACACTGTAACCCCCCCCACCCCCCACCCCCCCCACGCATCCTCCCCATCAGCAGCACCTTCCCCCCCAACATCGTGCTGAAATCTACCCTACTCCATGTGCACTAGATGTACAAGACTTGCGCACTAGATGGCGCACTAGTGTCAAATCAGTTTCCCGCCCTCCGGGCCTCGGCGCGTGAAAATATATTTCCGTGCACTACTGTAAGTCTCTAAGTCGTACTTTTTATCCGTTCACGGTTACGTCGTGGCGCGTCCCTGAGATAGGACGAAACCGCACGAAGCGTCAATCCTGACCACTCACAGCTTTGACCTCTGACCTCTTCCATAAACTTCTCCTTACCGAAAACCGTCACCGCTTCAACAATTCCGCGCGAGTCCCCGTGCGTGAGCTGTTGCTATAGAAACGATAGCGCATGAGATAACGACCGAGCGCGTTAATACGGACCTGCCGTTGCGGGAAATAAATAAATAAACGCCTTCCGTCCGGCGGCAGTCCGACAGCTCTGAACGTCCGTCCGCGACGTTCGCGTTTATTTAAAATAAAGTGTCCTGGGAACGAAAGGATTTAATAAATCCATAATAGCTTTAATCGGGAGCAGCGTTCACGGCGTTCGCCGGTCGAGACGCCTTTATTTTTGTCCCCCCAAAAAAAAAGGCTTTTAAAAAAAGAGGACGCGGAGAAGGAAAATTACAGTTACATAAAGGAGTATTGACGAGTTTCTGATCTGGGAATTAATCCCGACTCCCGATGTTCTGCGTTCGTGACGGAGCACGTTAGTAATCGTGCCGAAGCCGAAAATGAAGGATCTCGAGGATCTCATTTGCATTCATTCGGTCTCTGCAGGTGGTGCGGTGTGTCGCACTTTGCGCTCGGTAAGTTGCCACCTCTTATTAGCACCACGTTGACATCTCAGTGTAGTCGTTCAGTCGTGTTTACAGGGAACAGTCTGACTTTTAACAACGCTGGGTTGTTGTTGTTGTTGTTGTTGTTTTTTTTGGGGTACAAAACCTAGTTTTCAAAAACTTTCACCGGGTTAAACTGAAAACCTTAGAATGACCAGTTCATCAGGTCCACCTACTATATAGGTCACTTCGAAGGTGTACATGTACAGACAGCAGCCTTTTTGTCACTTTGCACAAAGTATTTGCCCCCACCCCCTTCTCTACATCCTCATCCTCCATCGACGGAAAGATCCTCGCTCCTGTGCGGGTCTGATGCTGGTCCGTTTTCGTCGGTCCCTTTCGCGAACGGATCGATTCGAGGGGGCTAATACTTTCTGCAAAGTAACACAAGGTGACGTACAGTATGTACCTGACGTGTAAACTAGATGGTCCTGATAAATAACCCGATGTATTTCGAGCTCCAGATCCATCGGTGTTGCTTTTTAAAAATAATAACGATAAGAGTAAAAAGAATAAAATTATTTTATTATTAGTTTTTTATTATTATTATTATTATTATTGGATCTATATGACCTATCAATTCAATTACCTTAAAGAGTCTCCAGCTGTCACCCTGCAGGAACTTTTAAAAAGGTTCTGTCTGGACCCTGAAAAAATAAATAAAAATGCAAACATGCTGGTGAATTAGAACTTCTTTTTTTTTTTTTTTTGCAAACTCTGAACTACAGTACACTGTTAAAGAAACCTGTAGCGGTTCTGTGTAGAACGCTACGTGAAATCGTTCCCCTGTTCGAAAGGGTTTTTCCGGTGAGCCCTTGACGGACCTCCAAGAGCGCACCGTGTACGGACTTAAAACGTAGAACTCTGACGGGTTCTTTAGTTGTTCCTCCGTGGGAACCTGACGGTTCTGTGTACGGTAGAACCGTAAAACAAAGTCCTGTCAGTAATAAAGGATGCAAGTGGAACCCTTTTGGAAGCGAAGAACCTTTTATAATGGAATGAACCGTTAAAGAACCGATACTTATTTTATCGATTTGAAAGGGAAAAAAAACCCATCTGATTCGTCCATGCCTTTTCGAATCGATTCAATTGAGTCGTTTAAAAAGAAACGATTCATGAACCAACTTGTTCCATTGATTTAAACAGCCTTTCTTGGTTTACATCCCCATCCCCCTACCCCATCAAAAAGCACCTTCGAAACACACTAGTCTCTCCAGCAAGCCGAACTCCTCCGAGGTTCCACACGAAAACAATCAGAAAGAGAACTTTTGGGGTGTTTTTTTGTAGTCATCCGAATGGATTCTTAGTTCTGCAGAAGCTTAAAAAGCAAAAGAAGAGGAAAAAAAAAAAAAAGTAAAAGATTTATCCGGGAAAGTTTCAGAATTCGAAGGAGAGTGAGAGCAACGACAACAACAACAACAACATTTTGTACCTTCCTTTTCGAAGAAATGCAGGACAAGAGCACTTGCACGTCTTCTTATGAAGCGTACTGAATGACGGCTTAAGCGTGCGCCATGCTAATCCGCACACATACAGTACACTCTGGGGATACGCTGTTATTAAATCGTTCGAAAGTGTACCGGTCCGTCATTTAACCAGACTTTATTACAAGTCTGATGTTCAATGAGATTACCGTACAGAGCCGGAGTATTAAACTGCTTCGTATCAGATTTTCAGGCAGCTAATATTACACAAAATGCTAACACTTTACAATGACAGTCCATGAATAATCCCGCACTAATACCTGAACGAACATTACTTCGTTAAATATGAACTAATCGGGAACTAATGAAGAGCTAAGCTTAACTACGACGTGAGGCTGAAGTAAAAAAACGATAAAGTACTAGCATGTACATCAGGCGTTCGTTATTCAGACTCGCATCATAGTTAAGGTCAACGCGTCATTACGTCATATTTAAGTAAGTATTCATTCAGGTGCTGTTATTTTAAAGTGTTACCACAAAAAAACAAAAAATCAAAGATCTGACGTCTTTCCGCCGTTCGTGACTGCTCTTTTTTTGTTTGTTTGTTTCTTGTTTTTTTTCTTTCTTTCTTTCTTTCTTTCTTTTTTCAGACACCTCCTTTGATATGCAAACAGAACTGGAGTTCGGAAACAATTACAGCATGGCGACGATGCAGTCACGGGCTTCGTTAAAAAAAACAAAGGGAAACTGGAGGGCTCGCAGCAGTGTAATTATCTCCAAACAGGCAATGCGGAAAATGATCATGTCTGTTTTGTCACCTTCGTCATGGTCCACACCTACGTAAAATACAGTGAGACTAATTAAAACAGCGGCTAGGGCTAGGCAAATCCTGGACGGACGACTGGAGGATTTAATTAACCAGCTTTATTAATCAGATCCTGAACAGTCGGTCTACAGTGTTTAATGTACGGCCCGGGATAAGCCCGGTGCTCTGGCAAGCTCGGATGTTACCCCCAGGCCACTATAATTAATTTTGTACGCTGTCTCGCTGACAGGACGGGACACGTTCCCCGCAACGTCTGCAGTCTGACATACGAGCTGCGACTCGTGTAGCGTTTAATATCTTACAATTCATTTAAATAGGTATTAGCTATATTATTATTATTATTATTATTACTATCGATCTCTCAGTTTGGGAATTAAATCCGAGGAAAGGACAAAGATTACAGGATGAAATGACGTATTAACGAGTGATAAGAAGTTGGAACTTCTAATAATACGTGGGAATTACTTTTTAATAATAAGTGATCCTTTTTTATATATATATATATATATATATATAATACTCAATTATAACTACTAATAAGAAGTGAGCGTTACTCTTTTTGGAGGCTGAGAACCCTTCGTTTTAGAGTGAACTCTTAAAGAACCCATAAATGTATAACATAAGAACAAGTTAGTACATCTGTAGTCAATTTAGAGCCTTTAAAGGGTTCCTCGGTTGCCCCTCTATGGAAACGCTTAAAGAGTCTAAGTAGAACCTAAAAATCAGAAAAGGTTCCAATAGAACCCTCTTAGGAAGCTAAGAACCCTTAGTACTCTACTGAGCCCATTAGGTTCCAAGTTCCAAGTTCTAGTCCATACGGTACACAAGCTTTAAAGGTTCTTCGGTTATCGAACATTCTATATAGAACCCTACAACAATGTGGTTCCCTATCAGAAAGGTTCTGATTAGTACTAAATGTACTAAATGTAGAACCTCTGGTTGCAGAAACCCTTAAATGTTCCATGTAGAACCCATATCAGAAAGGGTTCTAAGTAGAACTACTTTTTTGGCTGCTATAAACGTTTAATTATGAAAAACGAACCCTTAAAGAACCCCTAAGAGTGTACCATGGGAAGCAAGTTAGCTAGTAAAATCTTACCAAAACCTATAAAGGTTTTCTGGATGGAGAATCCCTTAAATGTTCCATTAGAACTCATATCAGGAAGGGTTCTAAGTAGCGTTCCATTTTTGTCAGCTAAAAACCTTTAATTATTCAATGAACCCTTAAAGAACCCCTTGGAGTACACCATGGAAACCAAGTTAACTGATCAATACAGGAGATTCTCAGTAAAAAGTGGGAAACCCTTAAAGTGTCTATTTTAAAACCCAACATAAAAGTGTTTCCTTATCAGAAAAGGTTCCAAGTAGAACCCTTTTAGGAAGCGGAGAACCCTTAATTATCCAACGAACCTGTAGAGAACCCTTGATAGTGCACCATGAGAAACAAGTTAGCTAGTCAATACAGTACACTCTTAGTAAATAAAAAGGGTTCCTTGGTCGTTCCTTTTCGGAAGCTCTTGAAGGTTCTATATAGAACCCTACATCAAAGTGGTTTTCTGTCAGACCGAGTTCCAAGTGAAACCGTACTCGGAAGCTAAGAACCCTGAATTAGCCAACGAACACTTTATGTTCTTTAAATTTAGAACCCTTAAGAGTTCTTGAGTTGTTCCTCTGTGGAAACCTAAAACTATCAGAAAGTGTTCCAAGTAGAACCATTGTTTGAAGCTTAGAAACTTTAATAATCGAATGAACAACTGAAGAACCCACACGTATTTTGTGATTCGAAATCTTTGTCCGTGCCGTCAAATCGATTCACTTCAAAGAGTCGTTTAAAGAGAATGACTCACGAATCAGAGGTTTGTGAGACGCAGCTCTGTGGGCCGATGGAGGTCGCTGCTTTTATAGGGCGTCTACGATCGAGAACTGTGAACGCCGTGACGTTTTTCCACCTCACCGAGTCCGAGTTTGATCTCAGAGGTGTTCGAAAGCAACCTTCGAGCACGACTCGCGGAAAAAAAACTTTGCCCAATGTCAAAGAAACGCTCCGACCTTTCTCTCATGACGACAGTCATGTGGTAATCTGTACGTTTTCATCTCCTACGTAGCGTGTCCCTCCCCTGTGGCCAGCTCCAGGGCCTTTTCATTCCATCGTAATGTCTCGTCATGTGGTAGTCGGCATGTCTGTCTTCCTCAGGCATCAAATAATTATCCAGACCATCTGCCTGCAACTCAGATACAGATGGAGAGACCTTGACACCCCTGTGCTTTGCCCATGAGACAAAAAAAAGCTCTCTGAATCGACGAGACATACATTTTTCATCGGCAACAAAACCTGAAGAAAAGACGAGGCAAAAGACGTGAAAACTTAATCCTTTTTAGTGTAAAAATGTTTCTCATGGATTACAAATGTGTGTAAATGTCAACAATCAGCACAGTTATGTGTGGAAGTTCACACCGAGTCACGCACCAAACAAACAAAAATTTTGGCACCCTTCATTAAAATGAGTATATATATATATTTTACTGGGCAAAACATTTTTTGTTGTTGTTATTGTTTTTACACATGTCAATGCTGTGTAGTTTTATTTTACCACGGTATATGTTTCTATATATAAAATATATATTTTTTAAAATACAGCATTTCTTTAAGAAAAACTGTTGGCACCCTTCCTGCAAATTGATACCTAAAATGAATACAAATACAATAAAACACACGGCGATGCGACAAGGTTTTATTGTAACGCAATGTCTTTTTCCCACAATCTAAAGAAAGTTATTTGGACTATCGCAAGTTGTTCTGCAAAATTATTGGCACCCCTACAATATTCGATGTTGTACCATCATCCCTTCTACCAAGGGGTGCCAGTAATTTTGCTGCACATGTAAAAATGTGTGCGTGTTAAGGGGGCTGGGATCTCCGCTAAGCTCTTATAAATATTGTAAATAGGGCCTCTTAATGTTTGAATGGCAAATTTGATTCCCCGTGTGTGTAGCGTTTATTTTAGACGTTACATCCATCGTTCTTTCACTACTTCTGGAATCGACTGTATTTCAGTGCAGTGTTATTTACTTAATAATTTATTTAGCAGAGATAAATCTAGCATGAAAATAGACCACGTAAGTAAACAATTGCACCCTTCGGAGCTGCTGTTGCTAGCCGTTGAATCGTTTTTGGTCTTGGTTTTCTTTCAGGGTGCCAATACTTTTGGAATCGACTGTCTTTTGAATGTGGTGCAATTTCTCGATCGGTTTATTGAAGAGAGATCTGTCTCATTTAGACTGACCTGACAAGAAGGGAATCTTTAGAATCTTGTCGCAGCTGCTGTTGTTAGCCGTACGCTAACGTTCAGAAAGACGCATCAAACCACGAACTAAACCGGACTATTTTTTATTATTTATTTATTCATTTAAATGTTTCAAAAGAGCTGGATGAAAATATTTCCCTCAGTGATGATGTCCATCATTTGGTGTAATCAGTGCCTGAATGCTCTTTCGACAGCCTTTCATGTTAGAAAACATTGCTAGCATTACATCAGTTAGCAAAACAATTCCTGTGAAGCTAAAGCAATTTACACCAGCAAGTGTTACGTCATCCATTGAAACCAGTGCAATTTAACAGGTAATTGTTTAAAAAGGGTTTAAAATGATCTAACAACAAGGTACAAATTTTGCCAAGTGATTTTATTTATTTGATTTAGCAAATTGTGCTAAACTAGCTGCAGGGGCTTCTCCATTACACTCCAAATTCTTACTGTAATGCATTAGCATGAGTCCTTATATATATATATATATGATTAGACCATTTGTTCTCTGATAAATTATTATAGGCCATTAATGTGTGTAATTATTTAACTGTATGAATAATTCTTCCCACTCTCAATCTTTCAGGACCAACACACACACCCACACACACACACACACACACGAAAATAAAAGCTTAAACGTGGAGTGACTCTCCAACGACTCTTGTATTATCGTCCACTTAAACACCCAACACGAATCACGACCCAGATGAAAATAGCCCGAGTGGGTTTCGCAGGTGTGAGTGATCCTTGTGGCGATGGTGTCTGAACGTGAAAATGGACTATTGATGGATGAGAGAGGAAGAGAAGGAGAACGACGGAGGCTCTGCGGTCGGTTTTCAGGCCTCCGGGCTGTGTGACGCAGTCCAAAGAGCGCACGACTGCACACTCCGACTTCTGGCGAGAGAAACGTCTCCTCTGAAGGCTGGTGACTTCTAAATGTATGCAAAAAGAATTCCTGGTCTCATCAGAAGACGACTGGCTTCTTAATCATCGTAAAATCGCATGAATAATAATCAGCTTGTGGAAAAGGAAAAGATGGACGCCGCGTAATAAGGGGATAAGCACGTTGTGATCCTTTTATATCTTCTGAGATATGAGGTCACATTAGGAAGGTCCATCAGGCCCAAAATTGAGGTCTAGTTTTGTATCTCAATGTTGTGTTATTCTCCCCACCAGTAACTCATATACAGCCTTGCATAAGTATTCGCCCCCTTGAACGTTTCCACGATTTTATAGTTGGAAATGAAATGGACTAAACTGGGATTATACGTCATAAAGCTACACAACTCATTTGGAAGTAGGATGAAATCAATATCATTCACAAAATTATTGTTACAAATTAAAATACAACAACAACAACAACCAGTCACCATGACAAGGTGTATAATTATTTCACGTGTCATGACTTAAACAAGTTGCAGGGAAACACGTTGGAGACGCTACAAACGTGGGAAATAAATCCTAAAATTGTTTGGTGGAAGCCCAACTTTGTCCCTACTGTGAAGCATGGTGGTGGTGGCATCGTGTTAAGAGTTACCCTTGTCCTGTTGGTTTTTTCTCTAATGCCTTTTCCTGGTTATTGACCTTTGGCGGATGGCCTCCTCTAAGCAGAGTCACGGTTCTGCCCATGCTCTTTCCATTTTATTATTTTTTTAATTATACATTTAATGCCACTCCACGTGTTGTTCAAAGTTTGCTATGTAATCAAACCCCTGATTGATACTTTTCCAGACATTCGTTCCCGGACTTCTTTTGATAGCTTCCTGGTCTTCGTGATGCCGCTTGTTCGGGGCCTTCTGGGAAAAGGTGCATTTATACTGACCCCCACCCCACCTCCCAATTTCAGTAATTATGGGCCATTTTGTATAGTTTCATGACATAAAAGTCCAATCTGATCCATTTAAGTTCCAGGTTGTAAAACTACTATATGTGGAAAAGTGCAACGGCGGGGCGGGGGAGGGGTAAATACATACGCAAGGGACTGTACCACGATGTACCGGACTGAACTATTATTAGAATTCCCCATATTAATCTATAGGAAAGGAAAAGGAAGGGAGATGCCCGAGTAGAAGAAACTTTAACACGGTTATCATCAATCCTAATCTGATTACGCTTCTAAATGAAACTCAGATGTGTGGGTGCTATTGATAGTTCTCTCCATTTGGTCCTTCTAGAAATTTCCCATGCTTCTCAGAGAGGATCTGAAGAGGTGGACGCCAGATGACAGGTCTCATGACTCATGTCTCATTATTCTGAAGACCTCCAATCTGATGTATTATGCACTCTATTCACAGGAGAACGCTGATAGCTGGAGAAGTTATTATTCAGAGAGAGAGAGAGAGAGAGAGAGAGAGAGAGAGAGAGAGAGAGAGAGAAAGAGCAATCTAGACAGTGATAACCGTTATGTCAATACAATCGACTGGGCAGAGACAAGCCGGATGGAAAAGTAATCTGCACCTTACAAGTAGGTCTGAGAAATGTACAAAGCATAAAGCTGGCACTTTATTGTCCGTTCACACGCTAATAGATTTATTAACACTTCCGTCGTTTCTTTCGTACAGAGAAATCAACTCTTACAGCCGTTCTCGATCGCCGTACGCCGAGCTCGCTAAGAGCTTCAGGTGCTAAAGCCGAAAAAACTCGCTCGTCTGCTTTCTGACAAGACGGATGGTGTGTACACCGTGCCAATCAAGAGCTCATTTCGAGCAGCGAGAGTGGTTCTGCTACGGGTTTAATGGACTACAAAGTGTCGGACCGAAAGTGGCAGCTCCTTCGAAGGAAGTAGTCTTCCCTTCAATATACAAACGATTATGATCCCGAGATGTGTTTGTGGAAATGATAGCTCCATATAAGTCTTTCAGACAATCACTGTTTAAGATGCTCCGGTCCATCGAGCGTCTTTGGTTTAACTACAAATGAAGCTTTTAACCATTAAAATGGTTCCATTTTAAAACAGATAGCTCGATAGATAGATAGATAGATAGATAGATAGATAGATAGATAGACAGATAGCTATTCCCATAATGCATTGCATTCATAGGTCAGTTTTAAACAAAGTCCTCCTCGTGGAGTCTGTCTACTCGGCGGCCATTTTGTCAACACTCCCAAGGTGGACTGAAAAGGTCGTTCGAATCTGACAAAAATGTTGTAAATAACGTGGCCTTTGGCTCAAATAACACAAATAATATACCAAATTGACATATCTTTGATAGAATCTCATAAGTCAGGGATTTCCGCTAACATCTTTAAGCTTTTTACTAAGAGGAAGGATTTACGTAAGCCACCATTTTGAGCGGTACATACTACTTGTTTCTACTTGTACACAGTTACTGGTTTTAACACTGACAAAATGGCTACGAGTAGTCGAGTTGGCCGACATCGTAAATCTTTAATTAGCCTATTAGCTAGCTACTAAACTAAACTAAAGGTTTACATTTAAGGCATTTGGCAGACGCCCTTATCCAGAGCGACTTACAAATGAGCAGTTGAGGATTAAGGGCCTTGCTCAAGGGCCCAGCAGGGGCAGCTTGGCGGTCCTGGGATTTGAAACACACGACCTTCCAATCAGAAGTGCAACGTCTTCACCACTGAGCTACCAAATACAGCTGTGATTAAAATTATTCAGCCCCCAAGCACACCTGATGCAACTAATTAAGGGCTTCGTAAGTTGCCCCAGGTGTGCTTGAGCTGGAACACATGAAATACCTGAACTGGCTAGGGCTTTATTGAGTGTACACTACGTGGACGGGGCAGAAAAAAGGAAGCCATCAATGGCTGCAAGCAGATTTGTGAGAAGGCAGGTTGTGAAAAACCCTCGAGTGACTGCAAAAGACCTGCAGCAAGACTTGGTGTAACATGCACTGAGGTTTCAGTGAGCACAGTAAGGTGTGTACTAAACGCAGAAGGTTTCCATGCCAGAACTCCAAGACGTTCACCACTACTGACCCGAAAGCACAAGAAAAGTCCCTCAAAATCATATAAATAATCCACAGAAGTTTTGGATTCGTTCTGTGGAGCAATGAAACTAAACCGGAACTTTTCGGCACGATGGATCAGCGGTACGTCTGGAGGAAGAAGAATGAAGAAAGAACACTCTGTCTACAGTCGAGCATGGTGGAGGTTCGGTGATGCTCTGCGGCTGCTTTGCATCATCTGGCACCGGAAACCTGCACTGTGTGGAAGGCGAGATGGATTCAGTGAAGTATCAGGAAATCCTAGGAGAACACCTCATGCTGTCTGTGAGGAAGCTGAAGCTTGGCGTCATCGGACCTTCCAACAGGACAACGATCTCAAGCATACCTCAAATTCCACCAAGGATTGGTTGCAGAAGAAATCCTGGAAGATTCTACAGGGCCGTCACAGTCACCTGACTTGAACCCCATAGAAAATCTCTGGTGGGATTTGAAGAAGGCGGTCGCAACACGCAAACCCAAGAATATTACTGACCTGGAGGGCGTTGCTCATGAGGAACGGCAGAAGATTCCTCAGGAACGCTGCCAGAAGCTCTGCATCTCGTTTGCAGCAGGTCATAACAGCAAAATCGTGCTCTACTAAGTACTAAAGATGCTCGCCATGAAGGGGTTGAATAATTTTGAAGCCGGAGAAGTCACTATAAGTTGCATTTTCAGTTGAATTTGGGGAAACCGCTTGAAGCATTCGTCGTGTCGAACTATTTCAATCGCTTTTGTTTGATCTGTTCATCGCAAACAGCTGAGAGTCTGTACATTTTGACAATAAACCTGATTTGCAATGGAGGTTGAATAATTCTGATTGCAACTGTAGTCGATTGATCGATGTCCACCTTCCTAAATGACATTTCTTGAAGTTTTCTCAGCACCTGTTACGACGTCGACAAGGTTAGCGTCCAACCAGATTCTCTCTTACCCACCTTCACAAACACCAGCAGGAAGGAAACTGAAACTTTTAAAAGATTTACTTTAAAAGGATTCTCAAAGACGGAAGCTGTAACAAAACCCACATCATCCACCCCCCCACCCCCCCACCCCCCTTTGGTACTTTGATGGCTGTGATTTTCCCATCAGTTCTGTAATAGTGCTTCTTCAGTGAAGAGAGAGAACAGACGCGGCACTTCTCATTTAGACAAAAAAAAAAAAGACATCCATCATGGATGAGAAAGGGTTTAGTCATTTCCGGCTGTGCAATAGCACGACGTGGAATTACACTTTTCTCCATGAATAGTGTTTTTTTTTTTTTTTTTTTTTAACCCAAGCAGATCTTTAATGCAATCAGTTTTAATAAACGAATATGCAAATGACTCAAACTGACATCATCTCTTCACACCCACTTCTCGGAGATGAAATTAATTCAGTTCGAGATTCGAACTTTCGTCGCTCGGTATAAAAAGACGTTATGTAATATTAGGAAGGAAGAAAAAAAAAAAAAAGACCGACACGTACTACAGACTCATGGCGGTAGCATGACCGCCGCTAATGCGTAATTGATTTGGTTTAATCACTAATTACAGGCTTTGATAATTCGTGCCCTAGTTTACAGAAACGCACCGGCATTCAGGCCGACAGTTAACCTTACAAAATGTCAGACCGGCGGTGGAGAAGGTTTGCGCGCGGCTAAAGGTTGTCTTCCTTAATTCCATTTCGCCGGACAAAAAGGTCATGCTAGGCTCGATTTGCTACGCCGGAGAGTAACGTTTCTAAGGTTTGTAGCCGGGCCTTGACCTTAAACATCTAAACAAGGTGATTTTTGTATGCAATTTAACAGTAAATCCCTCTGAAAACACTTTACAGCAAACTTAAAAGTGCTAATAAGTAGCTATAACATGTGCAGTATCGTTGTCACGAAGAACAAGTTCAATCCATGAGGCGGCTGACTAGATGACTAGCTGACTGGCAACATTCCTTATTCTAAATAAATTCAAAGGGCTAACACTTGCTAGATAACTCGGCTACCAGACATATTAGTTAGCTTAATCTTAGCTGTCTTGCTAGACACCTTTCCTATTCTTTTACACAACGTATTTTTTAGCCTAAACATTGATAACTTGCTAGCACTTGCTTTTATTATAATGGAAATTATATTCAAGTTCCTGGTTCTAATATAAGGACATAACATTTAGCTGACCATTATCTAGCTTGCTAGACGCCTCAGCAACTAGTAAGAGTTAATCTAATATTAGCTAGCTTGATTGTAACCTTGGCTACTGGCTAACACGTAACGATAGTTAGCTTAATAAAAATTGGCTAGTGCTGGGTTTTAACTGTAATAATAATGATAGCAATGATCGTTAAATTAAAGCACTCGGTTGTAATATAATGAGAATGTTTAGCTAAACGTTAGCTAGTTTGCTATATAATAGTTAGCTAACCTGATGTTAGCTATCTGGCTGTCAAACTGGATTAAACAGTAGATAACTTGCTAGTAATCCCGGCCAGAAGGTTATAGAATACCGCATAATGATGTTAACGAACGCTCTAGCAATTTGTTTGAATGATATGATGTACTAATTATTCAAAAAGTCTAGCGTGCTACAATAGCAGCATTGCTTGTATCCTCATGCTGGTTCAATATGTCAACAGTCTAAGAATACCATCAAGCTACAAACCCTGATAGACAGAGATTAGTACAGCAAGAAAGCACACAAGTCTAGGGATTTTTTAAAAAAATAAATAAAAGTTTAAATTAGTTCCCATTTAAGTGCTTGCTGTAAATGTAGGTCTTTAGACTTAGTTTGAAGACAACCACAGGAAGTTCAATCCAACATCTGGGTGCCAGAAAAGAGAAGAGTCCTGGTCTTTGTCTTCCTTGTGTCTCGAGGGACGGTGGGTCAAGTCAAACCATGCTAGAGGCTCAGAGGGAGTGTACTGTAGAGCAGGTTGTGATAAGAACCATTAAGTGGATAGCAAATCTGATGTAGGTGTCTACAGGAAGGCAGTGAAGGTAACGTAGTAATGGGGTAGTGTGGGAGAACTTGGGGCGGTTGAAAACAAGTTATACGTCTTCATGCTTGGTCAGTTCAAAGGGTCGGGTGGCACCTGCCGGAAACTAGCCGTCGTAGTCCAGTCTCGAGATAACAAAGGACTGAACAAGCACCTGAGTGGCCTGATCTTCGTGATGTTGTAAGGAGGAAACCTACATAACCTGGGCAGGTTAGTAGTGTGAGACGAGTGGTGTGATCTAGTGTGGAAATCACGAGATCTTGACGTGGAGATGACTCTCTGGGGATGTACAGCAGATGCAGAAACATGAGGATAGGATAGGATGAGTTGAGTGTCATCAGGACTTTAGCACCGTGCCGTGTTTACACGGTGAGCTAGCTTAGCTTGTTAGCATGTTGGTAAATTATGGTGTGTCAGTTATGTACCACGTTATCCCAAAAAACGGGATTGAAAATCTTTAGCATGGAAAGTCGACACCAGCGCACGTCTAGTCGATCGTGACACTCGAAATGGAACTAGTATGAATTTCAATTTCAGCGTACTCGTTATCCGTGTCACTATCAAAAGCCGAGAAAGTTTCTGCTCCTCGTATCGTCCTTGTTAGTGATGATGCATGGAGAACCCGGGCCGTCTGACGTCCCCCGTCTAAATCAACAGCTATCTATCCGTCCGTACATGGCTATTTTGAGGAATTACCTCCATCAGCGTCCACTAGCTTTGATGAAAAATAATAGTAATTATCCCAATTGTCTACTCACCCAGCGTAAACACGGCCGGTAATGCATTTTCCGACCCCTGGGGTTTGTGACGGTACGGTCGGGGCCACGCCATCCGCTGCTCGCTGGTCCTCGGCGAAATTGGAGCAGCGCATTACAATTATGAAGCATCCGTTCATCAAAGCCATGGCCGCGTTAAGTGTTTGTGCCGAGATGGGAAAGGTGGCAGAGGTGATTTCAAGCTGATGCAGCAGTCTGAAGCAGATACGGTAATGGATGAGTTGGCAACGAGGGTGTGGGAGGAATTTGGCAACTCTGAGGTGCTTGTGAATGTAGGTCTGGCGGGGACGGGACGGGGGAACGGGGGGGCTTGGAAAAACGCTGTTTAATTGTTATTTATACCTGTCGAATTCTGGATTCTGATTGGTTCTAATGTACTTGTTGTAAAACCTTATCGTTTCTAGAGTCACACAAGTGTTTGTACGGCTGGCGATCCACGTAAAAAAAACACATTAAAATGTGTCGTCGTGGATACGGCGATGTTCTCTTTGGATGTTTAACGTTCACGGAAGGAGTCTCCAGTGTCAGAGCTATGGTAACGGCCAGGGAGTTTTCCACCTTCGCAGTTTCTCTGTAACATCACAAGTTGCGTTTTTTGTTTGTTTGTTTGTTTGTTTGTTTTATTCGTTATAAGTGAGAACAGGAACTAACTTGGCTTGTGTGCGTTCCACCACATTCGACGTTGAAAAGTGGGGGCGTGTCGTTCTTTAATAAATAAAAAAATATATGAATTGTTTTCAAGTTGTAGCATGAGAGCAGTAAAACACTCGGAGACGTGCGTAATGAGACGCGAGTGAAATAGTTACGGTAAAAGAGTTTAACGACGAAACAGCTGTCATTTTTTCTCATCCAGAATCGAGCTTGAATTATTTATGTTTTTACAGTGTTTATTACGGCACGCTAAGTGGCACGAAGATCCGCTCGGCCATCGCGTTTTATGTAAATACGAATTAACGTCGTTGAAGCGCGGGGAAGATTTTAGCCGAATACGGTTTTAATTATGTATGCTAATACGTACGGGCTTATATGAGGCACATAAAACGGTTTAAATGTGTCTCAGAGGGATTTGAGGAGGGGGGAAAAAAAAACAAAACAGCGTTACCGCTAAGTGCAAAATTAACCGAAAGGGCCGCAAGACGGACGTCTGATAAATAAATTTCATTAAATCACAGTGGCATTCGCAGCCAGAAAACGATTCTCGAAGCAGCGAGGCTGTGATTTTAAGAGGCGCTGAGGCGTTTCACGCCTGTGAAGATCGTTCTGAAGTGGAGCTTCTCACGTTTTACCCCTGTCCACTTTGGGGAAGTGATGGAGTGTGATGACGCCGAAAGGCGAACGTCGAGCCGGCACGCTAAAGATGATGGAGACGCAACAGGAATGTCCAAGAGACATCGCGCTCCCCACTTTGGAGCTCTAATAGGGTTAATCAATAATCATTATAATCCATGTCACGCGTAATAATGATCCCAGCATGGCCGCTTACAGCCGCGTCGGTTTCTCCGAGCTAGACAGATGTCGGGTTTTAAAGTTTTTTTAAATTCGAAGTTTCTACCCGCGTCTTCGGCTAATCCGCAGCGTGCGCACGTCTTTACTTCTACGGATCAAAAGCGTGGAATCACGTCGTAACGTTCAGGAAGTTTGCTCTTCCCGCGTAGCGACGTGTCGTCTCGCGGACGAGACGGAGTGGATCTTTGTGATGGTTTTTTTCTGTAAGAAGTTGTTTCGTACGTAACATTTGCGGAAGGAGTCTCCGGTGTCAGTCCATTACAACCATCAGAAGTGAAGCTGTAACTTGCAAAAAAAAAAAAAAAAAAGTCGTTTTTTTTTTTTTTTATATTATCGAGGCGTTTTTGCAGGGACCGTCTGCGTTTTTTTTCTTCTTCGCCTTATTCATTTTAAAAAAGGAGAAGACAGGTGGAGGAACGACTTTGTAGCTGCGTGTTCCACAACATTAAATGTAACAATAAATGGATAAAAAGTATGACGTGTCGTTTGTTAGTGTAGTTTTTTTTTTTTTTTTTAAATCATAATTGTTGCCAAATTGCTGTGGTGTAAGAGAAATAAAACACTTCGTAAGATGCTGGTTTTGGAAAATAAATCGACTTTAATCTACGTTAAGTTCCAGAATGAGACCGGAGAACATGTCCGAGATCACGTTATACGTCACGTCTCAGAAATCAGATGCTCCGTAAAACGTCTTGAGTTTCGAAGTCGGGCAAACGAGATGTTCGAGATGCTCCGGTACAAAACTAAAACAGCAAACGTAAAAACCTATAAATGGTACAGGTCTGACACGTGGATATCCACGTGTGAAACACGTCTTTTTTTCTCTTCGCGCATACAGTAGTGGACTTTCCACGCGTTATTTCTCCGACGATTCGTTGATTTTCACGTGATGTATTTGTTTGGGGTTTTTTTTACACTTGTACCCACGTGCTGGTTTTTCACGTGAATACGTGTATCGGAACGCACGAAATACACCTTCACGACATGTCGAGTCATTTGTTTTCCGGTTTGACACGTTTCACTTGTTTTCACGTCAACGTTTTTGTCAATGCAAACGCGTTATTAGTCGAGTTCACGTTGAAATGCACCTCACACGTGATCACGTCTTGTTAACACAGTCACATACGTAAAATAAATAATAAACCTACACGATCACGTGTAAAATCTTTTCTTTAAGAGTACAGTGAGATGGGCACCTCACACGTGATCACGTCTTGTTAACACATTCACGTACGTAAAAAAATAAATAAACCTACACGATCACGTGTAAAATCTTTTCTTTAAGAGTACAGTGAGATGGGCACCTCACACGTGATCACGTCTTGTTAACACAGTCACGTACGTAAAAAAAAATAATAAACCTACATGATCACGTGTAAAATCTTTTCTTTAAGAGTACAGTGAGATGGGCACCTCACACGTGATCATGTCTTGTTAACACAGTCACGTACGTAAAAAAAAAAAAAACCTACACGATCACGTGTAAAATCTTTTCTTTAAGAGTACAGTGAGATGGGCACCTCACACGTGATCATGTCTTGTTAACACAGTCACGTACGTAAAAAAACAAACAAACAAACAAAAAAACCTACACGATCACGTGTAAAATCTTTTCTTTAAGAGTACGGTGAGATGGTCGAGACTGGGTCGGTTGAAAAGACTATTTTCATGCGCAACAACATCCGACAACCAGAGTGTGAACCTTAAATAAAAACTCAAAGCTAGATATCTGTATTATTACTATATGCGATAAGGCTTTCAAGAGCGGTTTCAAATTTTTAATTAACCCTCCTTTGTCGGGCCGCAGTCTGAGTGACACTGTAATTACGCCGCTGATCCTCGTCCCTGCAGGAAATTGCATCCGAGAGCTGATTAAAGCTCTGCTTACTCAGACCGCGGACTCCGCTCAGATTTAATTGTGTCCCAATTATTACGGTTCAAACATATGGGCGTTATCTCTTGCACTTTCGACCTAACCGCGCTGATCCGATCGGAAACTGACAGCCGTCACTTGTCATAGCTACAATTTCAATGCGGAAAAAAGAGAGACCGTTTGGGGGAGGGGAGAGGAGGCGAGAGGGGGGGGGGGTTTAATCAATTGATTTGTTCCTGTTGTTGTCATTGTTGTCGTCACTCATAAACCCACGGGCTATAAACTGAAGAGCGTGGGTGCTGGACAAACGGAGGGTGTAGAATATTCACGAGTCGAAAAAGATCAAGTATTGATGATGAAGGGAGCGTTTAACGAGAAGGAAACACCGGGACACTCCTTCCTCTACGGAAACATCGCGTCCGTTTATCCACGCGACCGCGTAGTGCATTTCAGCGTCTGACGTCCTGAAATTTCACCAGACCTTTTCAGAATTGTTCAAGAATTGTTAAAAAAAATAATAATAAATTAACACTGCGAAAAATGAGGTCAAATAAACACGTACACACACACACACGTCGTCCAACACGTGAGTAATTAAACGTGTTTAAATCAGATGTGGTTAATCGTGTGGACGTTTTCGAAAATAAACATACAGAGGATGACATTTGAAAACTTCACATGTAAGAGTAAATGAATAAATTAATCATGTGGGGGGGGGGGGGGGGGGGGGTCACGTGAAAAATGTATATAAATCCACTACATTTGAACACGAAATATGTGAAAATAAACTCATTGTAATTAACAATAAAACAAACAAACAAACAAAAAAAAACGTCAACATGGGAAAATGAATTGGGTGTGAAATAACGTGGCAATAAAAGCACGTGCATAATATGTGGGGGGGGGGGGGGGTGTGAAAAAAATGTTATATGTAGAAATGAAACCATGTGTATTTTTTTTTTGGGGGGGGGGGGATTAGAGTGTGAAAATAAATACATTTGGTGCAGAAATTACACGTGAAAATTAAAATGAACATACCGTACATACGGGGGGGGGGTCGTGTGTAAAAAATAAAACCACGTGAAAAATAAACATGTAAATTGTGTGAAGAATTACGTATGAAAAATAAAACGACGTGTCCTGCGTATGAAAAAAATAAACATGTCAACGTTGATATTTGAACTGCGTGAGGAATTACACGTGAAAAATAAATCAAAGAAAACCACGTGTCCGGCGTATGAAAAATAAACATAGAAACGTTAAAAACTCGATTGTGTGAGGAATTACACGTGAAAAATAAAACCACGTGTCCGGCGTATGAAAAATAAACATAGAAACGTTAAAAAATAAACGTCAACGTTGATATTTGAACTGCGTGAGGAATTACACGTGAAAAATAAATCAAAGAAAACCACGTGTCCGGCGTATGAAAAATAAACATAGAAACGTTAAAAACTCGATTGTGTGAGGAATTACACGTGAAAATTAAAACCACGTGTCAAGTGTATGAAAAAATTTACGTAGGAATTTCAATTAATTTAGCAGGAAAAGAAATGCGTCCAAATAAAACTTCATGCCCTGCATGTGAAATATTTGGACTTTTAATTTTTTAAAATTTTTTATTTTATATTTGGAAATAATTTTTTTTAAAAATCGTGGAAAATTAAAACCATGTGTCCTAAGCGTGAAAACTCCGCATGTGAAAATAAAACTCTACACGTGAGATCGTGTGAAATTTGATGTGGTCACAGAACCACGCATGATGACTGCCATGTGACGTTCATGTGACTTTTTTTTTGATGTCATGCTACGAAATATAGCGCGTAGTGTCACTTAAAACACACGTTTGACCTGAATAAAGAGTCAGACGTGGACTGGCGTGTAACGTATCCACGCACGAACGGTGAAGACTCCAGTCCAACTCTCCTGTTAAATAATCCCAGTATTCTCCTCGTTCTCTTCCAGGTAGATTTTATAACACTGATTTGTATACACACACACACACACACACACACACACACTGTTCCAGTCCTGTTTAATTTGTCTCATCAGATGTCTTTTACGCAAATGCTCACACCCGAGACAGCAGACTTTTTTACTTCAGGTTGTTTTAATACGGTGGATTAAAAGACATTCATATTTAAACTAGCTTGGGTGATAAATGAATGAATTCAGCATGGCACACAAAGTGCTTGACCATGTGTGGTGTTCTGTCACACCGGTCCTCTTTCAAACCCTGTTGCTTTTTCCTCCAATTAAAATTAATTGACACTTTACATTTACAAGGGCTCCTAAATTAGATTTAAGAAATGAAATATTCAAAAGATTTGCCTTGCATGCTTTGTGTTCGATAATGAAATTTAACGCGTCCTAGTGTTGACTCATCTGCGTTGCCAGATCGCGAGGTTTTCCCTCCAGTGTGAACTTTTAAAAAATAATAATTCAATGGGAAAATAAAAAACTGTGTTTATGGTCAAGTTGATTATGGGGTGATTTGATTTGTGAATATAATCTAACGGCGAATATAATCTGGCAACCCTGTGGGTCATCCTATCCTCCATCATCCTATCATCATCCTATCTTCATCCTATCTTCCATCATCCTATCCTCATCCTATCGTCCATCATCCTATCCTCATCCTATCCTCCATCATCCTATCCTCATCCTATCCTCCATCATCTTATCCTCATCCTATCCTTTATCATCCTATCCTCATCCTATCCTCTATCATCCTATCCTCATCCTATCCTCCATCATCTTATCCTCATCCTATCCTTTATCATCCTATCCTCATCCTATCCTCCATCATCCTATCCTCATCCTATCCTCCATCATCTTATCCTCATCCTATCCTTTATCATCCTATCCTCATCCTATCCTCTATCATCCTATCCTCATCCTATCCTCCATCATCTTATCCTCATCCTATCCTTTATCATCCTATCCTCATCCTATCCTCCATCATCCTATCCTCATCCTATCCTCCATCATCCTATCCTCATCCTATCCTCCATCATCCTATCCTCATCCTATCCTCCATCATCCTATCCTCATCCTATCCTCCATCATCTTATCCTCATCCTATCCTTTATCATCCTATCCTCATCCTATCCTCTATCATCCTATCCTCATCCTATCCTCCATCATCTTATCCTCATCCTATCCTCCATCATCCTATCCTCATCCTATCCTCCATCATCCTATCCTCATCCTATCCTCCATCATCCTATCCTCATCCTATCCTGATCCCATCCTCCATCCTGCTAGCTAACTAGTACTCAAAGCTAGCATAGAACACTCACAACAACATATTGTTTTATTTACTCTTAAACTAAAAAAACTGTAAAAGAAGATATAAACCTCTTAGGGCTAGATCACTGAAAACATGCAAGATACAGTTGTGTGTTTCGCTAGCTAGCTATCATAGCTAACACCCAGGTGGTTGGGGGGAGGGGGGGGGATTTACATTCCTAATTACAACTTAAATTCTTTCCAATAAAACAAAGAGAAAAGATTTGTCTTCTTACAAAATGACAACTACTCTAATTGTAACACTAAAATATGCTTCATCAGCTATATTATAAAAAAAAAAAAAGAAGAAGAAGAAGAAGCATGTAAATAAACATTTTAAACACCCCTACACCGGGTTGTACCATTTCTGTACCAAGTATAATGCTGTATTTGACTTGATTTGGAAGTGGGAAGTCTGAGCGACGATGTGGGAAAATAAAACACAGATGTGCTCCATGAAAGAGTGTGTTTTGTTAGCAACAAGCTAGCCAGCTAAAATAAATACTACTATAAATGCTTTTAAAGTAGCGAGGTGATATTTTATTTACTGCTGAACGGCCATGTTGGCATGGCGGCTTACAGTATGCTTTTTAACTCGTAGTTGAGGAGGTGTTTGTTACAAGTTTTAGACAAGCGCCCAGGTAAAACTTTGTGTGAATTAGCTAGCTAGCGAGCTAGCAGAGTCTTGTAATTAAACTGCTCTAATTCAGGAGTCAACATATTTACTTCAAATTACTGTGTGTAGTTTAGCTTGAATAGGCTACGCATCAATAACCCTAATTACTAGCATTAGCTGCAGAGAATGATCTTGCTAGTAGCTACCTAGTAAGATGCTAGCTAAGCTACTTTGTAATCATTCATATTTACTAGTGGCTAACTTTTTCTCACTACCATGGTAGTTAGTTCTCAAGCTGACACCCCCCCTGGAGATATATATATATATATATATATATATATATATATATATATATATATATATATATATATATATATATATATATATACACACACATTTTAGCTAACATGGCTGAGAAAAAAGCTATCTATACAAATGCTAAACCTAGCTGCTAGCAAAAACTAAGCGAGGCCGAACATGCTCTCAAATATTTTTGAGACTTGGCCACTTGTCATACCGAGCCACTCTGCTACACTCAGATTTATCGGAGGACTGGTGTTCATGTCTTTCGTCCCCTCATGAACTCTTTACTAAATGAAATCGTGGTCTGTGTTATCACTGCTATGTTTCATATTCCGCGCGAGCCTGCGATATGAGTCAACATCTCACTTCCTGTCGGAGATAATGCGTTTTAATTCCCACGGGTGCAAAACACACATCTCCAATTTCCTGTAATAGTTTGAGCCTCGGTTTAATGATATCGTCTGTTATCTGAGATGTTTGGAAATGGATTGAAATGCAAATAAAAATGGCTATCGTGGTGTGAAAACGATCAAGTGATGGTACCGTGGACACCATCGAGTCATATACACCGTAATAAATTGTCTAAATGAGGAAGTGTGTAGGATAATCGGTCGTATGAAGCTCTGGGGGTTATGAGAAGGAGAAAGAGGAGGAGTCGGATGGAGGCGATTGGTGTTGATTATGAGGATGGTGAAGATGAGGACGATAAGGATTTAAAAATTTAGGACTATGAAGATGAGCATATCAATGGATAACATATGGATGGGATTACGGTTGTTGATGGGGAGGATGAGGAGGTGGTGGTCATGATGAGGATTGGGAAGATGATGATGATGATATTGATGGATAAAGATGGTGAGGATGATGATGGTGATGAGGATAAGAATGGTGAAGGATGATGTTGAGGATGAGGATGGTGAGTATGAGGATGATGAGGAGGAGGATGGTGATGATGAGGATGTTGAGGATGAGGATGGGAAGAATTGGAAAGATGATGATAAGGAGGAGGAGGATAGTGAGGATGATATTGATGAGGATAAGAGTGGTGAAGGATGTTGAGGATGGTGATGGTGATGATGAGGATGAGGAGAATGATGATGATTAGGATAAGGATTGATGAGGATAAGGATGTGAGGATGATGATGGTGATGAGAATAAGAATTGTGAAGGATGATGAGGAGGAGGATGGTGATGATGAGGATGCTGATGATGAGGATGGTGATGATGGGGAGGATTGGAAACATGATGATGAGGAGGAGAATGATGATGCTATTGATGAGGATAAGGATGTGAGGATGATGATGGTGATGAGGATAAGAATTGTGAAGGATGATGAGGAGGATGGTGATGATGAGGATGCTGATGATGAGGATGGTGATGATGGGGAGGATTGGAAAGATGATGATGAGGAGGAGAGTGATGATGCTATTGATGAGGATAAGGATGGTGAGGATGATGGTGATGAGGATGGTGGTTGGGATGATGAGGATGATGATGAGGATGAGGATTATGAGGAGGAGGATGGTGATGTAGATATTAATGAGGTTAGATAGTGAGGGTGATGGTGATGAGGATTAGAGTGGTGACAGCATCTAAACATCCCAGTTCATTACAACACTCTATACCTGTGAGTCCTCTAGATCTGCTCCTTTACCTATGAAAAAACTATTCACAGAAATCTTGACTAAACAAATACGTTTTAAGCCTGGACTGTGTCTGAGTCCCGAACACTAATTAGAAGGCTGTTCCATAACTGTGGGGCTCTATAAGCGAAAGCTCTTCCCCCTGCTGCAGCCTTCGCTATTCCAGGTACTAACAAATAGCCTGCACCTTTTGATCGAAGTAGACGTGGCGGATCATTAAAGACCAAAAGTTCATGTCGTGAGACTATTCAGTGCTTTATAGTTCAGTAGTACTGTTCTACTGGAACATCCAGACAGTAATGTGATCACACGTTATCGAACTGAATTCACCAAACTCACCTGAAAACCTAAAATGTACGCTCTTGTTTCTAGGAGACGGCCAAATTAAAACCAACACGGAACCTCCACAGCTGCCAGCTGTTGTTGTTGTTGTTCACACACACACGCACGCAATAGTGAAGAGGAAGCTGTGTGTGCCTCAGGCTGTGGTGATGAGATACACTCAGTTCTGTCAATTGACCTTGCACAGGAAGTCCACGGCAGCTGCTGGCTCGTTTCCCTCCGCTTCAAATCGTCGTGATGGAAATTTCTGGAATATCTTACGCTACAAGTCTCGCTCATCACGCACTTTATCGGATTCATTTCTTCCCTCTCCTTTAAATTCAGACGCATGTCATGCGACCGACGCGAACTTAGAACAGAAACAGGAACCAACGTTTTTTGTTTTTTCTTTTCTTGGACGTATCACGACGTTAAACGTTACTCTAACCGGATAAAAATTATTACGTACGTGTCATCCGTTAATGAATAAAACGGAATCATATTTGCTGGAAAACTGCAGTTCATAGCTGCTATAACGTAAGTGATAACGTTCCACGAAGTAATTGAAGTTCTACGCGATCGGGCGTGACTATAAACGGATAAAAAGTACCTTCGCTTCGTTCAGAGTTCCCTAAATGATTTCGATTACGATGTGTGGTTCTTTAACTGTTTATTACTGGCGCTAGAAAGACCCGAAGAATCGCTTTCTATCGTTATTTTGGCTTCAATTTATTTATTTTTTTAATGGTTAAAGAATCACAGACTGAACGGTTCTTCAAGGAACCAAGAATGGTTCTACAGGAACTTTCCTTGTACCTTTATTATTCTGCGTATTACCGGATTCACTCGATTCGCCCCGCACTTCATCGGTACTGTAACTCCAGCTGGACGTGTAGGATGAAGATGAGGATGACGAGGACGATCAGAATCGGTTATGGCGATGATGATGATGATGGTGATGATGATGAAGAACTAGGACAGATGAGAAGAACGTACTGCGAGCAGCACACCGTGCGTACTTTTCCCGCCTGCTGGAATCAGTCGATTGAAATAATATGTGTTAAATATGTGTAAAATAATAAAACGTGCATCCTCGCTCTCTCTCGGGTCGCCTAACCGGGCCGCGTTCCAAATCGCCATAAACTCCTCGTCATGGAAAAGGACAACAAAAAAAACGTAGCTGGAGCAATTTAGCTAATCAGTACGAGGAAGTTCCATAAAGACGTGGGAATTCACACCCTTCCTCAGGAGGAAGAGCAGGGCTGGAAATTTCATTAGCATTATAGCCTACACACCACACACACACCACACACACACACACACCCGTATCATATCTCATGTGTCACTGTAAATCATGATGTACTTAGAGCAAGTAGGTTTGCTTTAATTTTATTGTGTGTGTGTGTGTGTGTGTGTGTGTGTGTGTGTGTGTGTGTGTATACATACACTTGTATATGTGTGTAGATTATGCACATGGACTCACCTGGTTCTGGATCCAAAGTGTATCCCGGGAATACAGTGTGAGAACCAGGAATACACCCTAGATCAGGTGCCGGTTCTGCACAAGGCACCACACACACCTTCACACTCACACCTTGGAGTCACGGCATGTTTTTTAGGTGGTTGGATGAAACCAGAGGAGGACACGCGACGCTCCGTACAGATACTAATCCGAAACTCGGGCTTGAACGACGAAGTTCTGAGAGTCTAAGAGCGTGGGCCGTCTCAGGAACCTTTGAGGAACCCTTTTGAGAAAACAAACGAAAGAAGAAAAAAAAAACTTAGTTCCAGTTCGATTAGAACGTTTACATTTTTTCCACACAGACCTGTTGTCGACCTGATATGTTTATTTGGAAAGGGTGGTACTTAGGGTACTAAGGGTAGTCGTAAGCCTTCGGTACTTGTTAGGAACGTTAGCTTCGTAGCCGAACATGTCTGTGTGGATCGGCGACATTTTGAAGAAAGGAACATCGTGTACATTTAACATTAAAAACAAAGTTAAGGTACTCTGTGTGTGTGTGTGTGTGTGTGTGTGTGTGTGTGTGTGTGTGTACACTTTACTGTGTGACTGAATTAGCATCCAGAGAATTGGCGTCACGTTCCAAGCTGGCACGGTGTGTGTGTGTGTGTGACGTTAATTAGGGGGTGGAGTTAGTGCTTAAAGCCTGTGCTGTCAGTGGAGTGCACACACACACACACTCACACACATAGGCAGACACACAGAGTGGTGGAGTTAAAGCCTGAACACCATCGCTGCTCATCATCACAGCGCTGCTACTGCTGCTGCTGCCGCCGTGTGAGTGTGAGAGTGTTTGAGTCGAGTGAGTGAGTGAGTGAGTGTGTGTGTGTGTGTGTGTGCAGGTCTCTGATCTGATCTGCATCCTCTCGCAGGGACTTTAGTCAACTCCACATCCACCTGAAGCTTCTGTGCCGAGGAAATCTTCATCCGTCCACTTCTCAGACTCGGAGCTGCGGAGGACCGACACCACAGACGCAAACACAGGTAACTTTCAGGACGAGGAGGGGGGAAATCACAGAAATTTTACTCGAGAACATTCTAGAACGCGGGACATAGAGGAACCATGTGTGGTTCTCTAAACGATTTTGATGTGTGGTTCTTGAACTGTTTATTATCGATGTCGAGAATCACGTTCTATCATTATTTTGGCTTAAATTTTTTTTTTTTAAAAGAAAAAAGGCTGAAGAATCACAGACTGAACGGTTCTTCAAGGAACCAAAAATGGTTCCACAGGAACTTTCCTGGTACCGTTATGATTCTGTGTATCATCACACGAATATCAGTTCTTTACCCGTTTTCTTTCTTTTTTTTACATGCACAATAATAAAATTTCGACATTCGTTCAGTCTCAACACGCACACACACACACACACACACACACACACACACACACATTAATTTTTTTCAACTATTCATTTGTAACTAATTACAAGTAATTAATTAATTTGCCATTTTTAACTATTTACATTTTACATGTTTTGGTTCGATCTATTCATTTCTTACTTAGTTAGTCCCACTATATATATATATATATATATATATATAATTATAATTATTTATTTTGTCCAATTATAAATTCCTGCGCTCCACCATGTTTTACTATTATTATTCTATCATTTTTGTTCATCCCATTATAAATTGTTCAAGTTTTTTTTTTGGTTTCAGTATAATGTTTATTTATTTATTTATTTATTTATTACATATTTATCAATTTATTGATCTAGTCATTTTCACATTTATTTATTTATTTATTTTTTGTTTGCCTGTATTTTTTTTATCGATTGATTGATTGATTGATTGATTTTTTTGCCGTATAATTTCATTTTATTTCTTGTCCTCTAAATTTCTCCAATGCGTGCCACATTCGTTGTCCCGAGAAAATGTATTCACCGCTCAGTGTGGCAGAACTAATCACAGTTAAAGTGAACTGTAGAACATTTTCTTCCCGTTGAAAAAAATGAATGAAATCGAACTTTTTCAGAGCTGTAAAATCGGAGCGCTGGCTTATTGTGAGGGATTGAAAATCTGTCCGTATGGAGTTTTCCGAATCTCTTTGATGTCTCAGACATGGCTTAAAATCAGGGTGAGATTTTGGAAAAACTCTGAGAGAGAGAGAGAGAGAGAGAGAGAGAGAGAGAGAGAGAGAGAGAGAGAGAGATCATCAGAGAGTGATGCTCGCTCTACCGCTTAACGATGATCTCAGTGCTGTGATGTTTCAGGGAAACGCAGACGTTATCCGGTTCTCCTCTGCGTCTCCTAAGGAACGATCAGGAAAAAATAAATAAATCAGAGACGTTAAAAACTGCATATGAAAATAAATAAATAAATAAACAAACATACATAATAATAATAATGAGAAAAGAACAATTATATATACGGGTATTAGTCTAATTTAATAATCTGTCAGTTATTCTATGACATTTTTCCTTTCCATTTTTCTTTTTTAGCAGATAGTTTATGCTTCTTCTTCTTCTTCTTCTTCTTCTTCTTATTATTATTATTATTATTATTATTATTATTATTATTATTATTATTATTATTATTCTTTCTGCAAGTGTAATAATTCCCTGCTCTGTTTTGGTCCCTGTGTCCTGCAGCTCATGGCGTTGATGGTGAACGTGTGCTGGATGTTGGCGCTGGGTGCGTGCTCGGTGCTGACCGTGCAAGCGGAGTGCACTAAGGAGTGCGCACTCTGTCTGTACAGCTCTTTAGCAGCGCAGCAAGCAGACAGCAGCACCGGGGTACGAACGCGATCATTCGTGTTCCCATACGGTGCATGTTTACCTGCGATAAAAGGACAGATCAAATAAGCACACAATTTAGGCTGCAACACAGACTATACATTTGATCGACGCTATACGTTTGACATTTTACGTCGCTTACGGCTAAAAATGAACTGTAGGTGTTAATGGTAGTAGGAAATCCATCGACGGTGTCGTTTCATGCTGTTCAGTTACAGTAATTAAGTACGTAAGCGTTACGTTTAGGACCTGAGTGTGTGTGTGTGTGTGTGTGTGTGCCTTTTTAGAGTAGTTTATTTAACTATAGGTGGAAATTCATTCAGGTTTAAGTCTTTTATTTCTCTTATACCAAAACAATTTGCCCTCGATTGCATTTTTATTTATTAAAAGAGTACGATGTACTCGTTTCGGTTTTTTTTTTCTTCCCATTTATCGTTACATTTAATGTTCCGTAAAACAAGTGAGTTCCTGTTCTCACTTACGTTATAGCCGCTATAAAGAGTCGTTCCCTTCACCGGCCGACCTTTTCTCTCTCGCTTGAAGTTAATGAGACGCAGGAGAAGAAAAAAACGCAGCTTGAATTTTTCGTTGAAAGAAGAAATAATAAAATCCTCTGACACCGGAGACTCCTTCCGTAAACGTTAAAAAGTCTGAATCAGCCGTTTAGCTGTTACTATAGAAACGGTGAAGTACTGAAGCGAGCGCATTAACGTAAACCTGGGATTGCGGCTGGGAAGACTATCCGAGCCCGCGCTGTTATAGGAAACGAACCGAGCCCTTCTGACCGATCGGATTCACCGCTCCGAAACCGTTCTAACTTTGAAAATAATGAAATCTGAGAATAATTTGTAGATAAGGAAAAAAAAAAAAACCGTGTCAAAGCAGAATGTTGACATCATTTCGTTCTGATATAAACAGATCGCTGTTTGGCCCCGACGAAGGACTGGATTCTTTAAATGAGACACGATTGAATCAGACATTTTGCATCCGATCACGGCAGACCTGGGATTTGAAACCGCATCACCACTGAACCCTGATCGGCGCAAACAGACTGCTGTGAAAGCTCTAAAACGTTAAATGGGTTCGTGTATGAGAGAGGATTAGGCAGCTGTTGTCTCCTCTGTGTGCCGTTGGCTCCGAGCCCTGCGTTTTCTCCGCACCGTTCCAGCTGTTTGTACAGATGCTCTCGCTCGTAGACTTGTTTTATCGTTATGCACCTCTGCGTGTTTGTTCTCCTGTTGGATTAAAGCGCCGTGTCAGGAGCAGAAGGTGATTATCTTTATGATAGGCCTTTGGTGAGATACGTGCAACACGATGGTGTGAAGTTTATTGACCTTAATCTAATCAGATTTCATAGTTAGGAGTAATGAATGGAATGGAAGAAAGCGAAGCAGCAGGTTGGGCTTCCAGGCTCCGTGCGCCAGATAGTGGGGACTCCGGCTTTCATCGGCGAGCGTGTGGGTTTCATTCGGCGCGTGGGTCTAAAGGCGAGATGAGTCAGTATGAAGCGCATCTTCGTTTAATGATGATTGAAAGATAACTTTATAAATTTACAGCCAACAATTTTATAGGATTGTTTCAGTGCAGTAATGTGTGATGTAATATGTAATATGCAACGTTCAGTATGATTCAGGGGAAAAAAAAAGTGTTAGTATTGAGAACCGAGAAGCCCTGTTCTCTTACCAGGACTGACGGATACAGAGGCCACGCCCCCTTCACTAGGACTGATGCCACAGAGGCCACACCTACTTCGCTTGACTGCATAGCACAGAAACATTCCCTCGTCACTGCAATTAGCACGCCTCATTTAGGCCACGCCTCCTTCACTGGAATTGACAGTCTTTCACTAGGACTGATGGCACAGAAGCCACGCCTCCTTTACTGCCACTAATGAGCACAGACTCGACACCTCATTCACTGTAACTAATAATCACAAAGTGCACGTCCTCTTCACTGTGACTGGCAAGCACAGAGGCCACACCTCTTTCATAGGAACTGACAAGAACATAGGCCACACCTTCTTTACTGGGACAGACACACCTCCTTATGTGGGACTGACAATGACAGAGGCCACAACCTTTTCTTAGGAACTGACAAGAACATAGGCCATGCCTTCTTTACTGGGACAGCCACACCTCTTTATGTGGGACTGACAAGCACAGAGGCCACACCCCCTTCACTTAGCCTAAAAGCAAAGACCCATTCCTTCTTTAGTGGGACTGACAGGTCCACAGTCCACGCCTCCTTTAGTGTGACTAATAGGAACAGAGGCCATGCCTCCTTCACTGCAACTGTCAATCATAAGGGCCTCACCCACTTCACTGGGACTGAAAAGGTCAAAGGCCACGCCCTTTTCACAGGGACTTACAAGAACATAGGCCTCCCCTCCTTCATTGGGACTGACAGGGCCACTCCCCTTTCACAAGGATTGTCAAGACCCGAGGTCACACCTCCTTCAGTGGGACTGACAAGCATAGAGACCACGCCTCCTTCACTGGGAGGGGCAGACACAAAAGATACGCCCTCTTGTTTTAGTGTGCCGGTTACCTTTAACGTTCCTAATAATTAGTCATCAGGTGATTTCAATTTAAAATGCCGTATTACAATAAGAAATTCCCATCGCAGAACTTCCTAACATGTCGCTGAGTATCTTCGCGTCTGTGTTTCCTCTTCAGCCCTGCACACTCGAGTGTGGAAGCAGCGTGGACCTGAGGAAGCTGGGACTCTGTCGGAACGCTCTGACCGAAGACGAGCGTGCCGCCGTGGATCAAAAACCAGAGCCTGACAGCGCCGAGCACCTTCTGGCCAAGAAATACGGCGGCTTCATGAAACGCTACGGTGGCTTCATGATGAAGAAGACCTCAGAAGACCTCACGAAAGACGAATCCGACGGCGTTTCCGAGGAGGAGCTGGGCATCCTGAGGGAGATCCTGAGGGCGGGCCTGAACGCCAACGAGCCAGGCAAGGAGCTCCAGAAGCGCTATGGAGGCTTCATGCGCAGGGTGGGCAGACCGCAGTGGCTCGACGAGAGCAAAAATTACGGCCTTCACAAACGCTGGGAGGACGAGGGAGCGGAGAGCGTGTTGCCCGAGACGCACAAGAGATACGGAGGCTTCATGGATTAGGAGCCGATGCGAAGATTCAAAACGGACACTCATCGTCGCAAAGCAATCCCAAATGTGTGCAAAGCTTACGACTTCATGTTCATTTATTATTAATGTATTAACACGTGCCGAGTCGTTTTCTTTATTTTGCTATGTGCGAGTCGTTGCTATGGGTGATTCTTTGAGCGACTCTTTTAAGTGAATCAGTTTAGTGAGTCAATTCGCAAGCAAATCAAAATGTTTTGTTTTATTTTATTAATTGAGTGGTGTGTACTTTTCTTCAAAGACAATAAAAAAATATACGTTAAGCAGAGTAAATTGAAATAACAGCCTCTGTTATGTTTATTATATGTTTTTCGTTGTCTTGCTGAATTATGGTGCGTTAATAGATTCACGAATCGAGCTTCGAGAGATTCAACGTTTAAACTCAATTTTGTCTATTTTTTAATATACCGTGAATGTAATAATGTCATTAAAAAAACTAAAAAAAAAAACTTGTCATGTAGATTAACAATGATAATGTGAACCCACGCTGTAGCTTGTTTAATGGTGAACCGAACGAATCAGCATCCGATTCATTTAAATAAGTAGTTCAAAAGAATCAAATCGCTCAAGTGACTCGTGATGCCCATCACTTCTTTGCTAATGACTATATCTGCCTAATAAAGTCTGTTCGGTAGTTTAAGTGTGTGTGCTTTAGTGGTTTATGTTAACGTCTACACCATGCCTATATCTATACATCCCCGATTTTTGCACAACAATCACAACGTTGCTTTCTCCATAGGGTAGTGAAGTGATTCGTTACACAAAATCAAGTGAATTGTTTTGATCTTTGAGTATGTGCAAGATTTCATCTAAGTGTTGATGATGATGATGATGATGATGATGATGTTGTGTATCTCACGTTTATCTCATGATGTGTTTCAATCATTTCTGACAGACTGGCTGTACAGAGTACAATAAATTCATCTGACTGCAGGAATCAAACGTGTGAGCTTTGGGTTTTTGGGTTATTTTGGTGAAATTAATCTGAATCATTGTGCACACCACCACTGCAACTTCACCACATATCCCTAAGTTCACGCAAGCAAGTCAGTATCGCCACTGTTGTACCTTGTGGGCGTGGCTTGTCCAGCGTTTTTTGTAGTCCTGATGAAGCTAGTTAGTAGCTAGTAATATCTAGTAATATCTCTTATAAAGCTAACTAGTCAAACTGTTTGATTGACACGTTACACATTTGGCTTTGTTCTAGCTTGGTCGGCAAAGCAAGATTAGCGAAACAAAGCTGACTGCACTAGCTTCATACGTACTCTCAGCAGACGAATCACAGGATATGATGAAACTGCAGTTATAAGTTCGTTGACCCGTAAATGGAGAGGAACTGCCGGACCACGAGCGTGATAGAATTGGTCCGAGGTATCATTAGGGTGTGTCGCTTTATCGCACCATACCTAATGTTTCAAACTGATCCGCTTCCAAATTTTCAACTCACACGCTAATACCGCCGTCGACGCCGCCATCCCGTAGATCGCTAACCAGCCGAGCCGAATCTCCGCCGGAACTCGGCATCGTATAGCTTCGTTGCATTCTGGGACGTTGAGTCCACAGTTTTCAGCAACGTCTCTACATTTTCTAGGCTGGATTTCTCATTAAGATGACGTTGCTGGAAAGTGTTAAGCAGGGAAAAAAAACACTCTTGTTCTTTTTGTCTTTAGGAGCTAACGGCATAAACCTGACTGCTATCACTAACGTATGAACGCTCCCCCCATTTTTATCCACGCTAGCAACGACAACGTCCCTCGTGTGATACGCAGAGCGACTAACTTCTGACAGGAGTAACGAAAATACGTCACCAACCTACAAATTAGCGCCGCAACCGCTAAACGTTTCCAATTTAGATGTCATGTGTGTTCAGGTTGGAGTTTTACTTCAACTTAGTTTATGAATCTATACAGTCTAAAAGGGTGCAAAGAAACAATCCAAAAGCGACACATGATTCCTTCACAAAAACAAACTGATTCATTCACACCCTACATAGTGCCCGGATCCAGTTCGTTTACTACTTAGAAGAAAAGCAGTCGATTTGGGACGCGTCCCGGACGAACAGTCACGTGACTCAGGTCTGTATTTCGCAATGGAAGTGTGACAGCGAATTAAACGCAATTCGGATCTGTTTACCACCTACACACGGAGCAGGTAAGCGCTACAGTCTCTTCAGTACTTATTCACAATGAACATTATTTTCTTTAAGTCTTGTTAAATGAAGAATTGTTTGTTTAACACAAATAACACTATGTTATCTACACTGTCAAGCTTCCTGTTTATAAATATGCAATAATCCTTCTTCGCTTTTCTCGTCTCTCCTAAACATAAAACCAGATAATTCAGATATCAAAGCCTGAAAATCTGGGATTTGGACAGTTTAAAATGAGCTTAATTGTGCTGTTAGGTGTACAGTAGACGCTTTAATTCATTCTCTGTGTTAAAGGGACTCTGAAAAGTGAGATCTCGCGATACTTGCTGAGTTTCGTTTAAAGGTTTCAACTCTCGCGATATTTCAGGAAACAGTACATTTTAACATGTAAAATGACGGTTCCTCTTAGACCCAAAATGTCACAGACTTCTTATATGTTATGACATTTGTAATTAGAAGTAAGCATTACAAAACAAAAATGAATCTTTTAACTTTTTTTAAAAAGATTATATAATGATATATGTTTAACTATGAGAAAGAGTTCCACCGAGAACCTATTTTCTGGAATTAAGAACCATTACTGATCCAGTAAACCTTTTAAAGTACCAAAATAGGGTTCTTTATTATTATTATTATTATTATTATTATTATTATTATTATTATTTAGAGTTAATATATTACTCCAAACTCGTTATTTTCGCCTTAATATGTAGAACCTGTCGGGCTTTTAACATTTATCTACCCTGGTAGTTGGTGAGTTCTTCAAAGGTTCTTTAAAGGTTCTAGGCCTCGCAAAAGGAAATTTGGAAACTTTCAGAGAGGAAGACACTGTTGTAGGGTTCTACATAGACTCTTACACTCTTTACTCCTCCATCAGGTCACACGGATGGCGTTCAACATGAACTTCCTCCAGGAGACTCTGCGTGTGCTGCTGCTGTCCGTCTACTACTTCCTGGAAGCCTTCGTGAAGTTCCTGCTGCCGGTGGGGAAGAAGAGCGTGGCCGGGGAGATGGTGCTGATCACGGGGGCGGGCAGCGGAATCGGACGCATCATGGCCACCGAGTTCGCCGGAATGGACGTCACGCTGGTGCTGTGGGACATCAACCTGGACGGTTTGAAGGAGACGGCTCGGGCGGCTAAAGAGAAGGGTGCTCGGAGCGTGCACTATTATCAGGTCGACTGCAGCGACCGGGCCGAGGTGTACCGGGTGGCTGAGCAGGTATGATCTCATTCGGTGAGCAGAATTATATACAGTAGCACAGCCTTCTGTCCTGCAGCCTTAACTAATTAACTAATGATACTGTATATTTTATATCCCCCCCACCCCCCCGATATAATGTATTTCCAGGTCAGACAGGAAGTCGGTGACATCACAATCCTCATAAACAACGCTGGCATTGTCACCGGCAAGAAGTTCATGGATTCTCCAGACGCCCTTATTGAGAAGACGCTCCAAGTTAACACGATGGCTCACTTCTGGGTATTTACCTCGTTTTCTAAAGTAACATTGTTCAAAGAATGACGCATCGTACTTTTTATTTTTATCCATTTCTAATTATGTTTAATGCTGTGGACTGTCCGTGAAGCATGTCTCGCCTTACATTAGATCAGCTCTAAACGGTCCTATCTTCATTCCCATCTGCCAGTCAAACGGGAAGTATGCACACCCTTTTCAGGTGAAGATTTACAAACGGACGTTTTATCCACGTTGTTCCCGTTTCAGACGTATAAAGCATTCCTTCCAGCCATGACGGAGAAAAACCACGGCCACCTGGTCTGTATCGCCAGTTCTGCAGGACTGATCGGTGTTAACGGTCTCGCAGGTAACGTACTCGCGGTTGCCCGAGAAATAAAAACCACGGCTTGAATGTTCAGTTTTGTCCTGAAGGTGTGACGCCAAAACCTGTTGACAAACCTGTTGTTCGGCGATTTCAACCCTTAATGCATGAATTGTTTAAGACTTTGGGGGCAGTGTGACAAAAATATCACATTCCGGTTCTTAAACAGGTTTGTACACGTCGGTTTGTGAACAAATTGCCAGGAATGAGAGGTTGAAACATTATTTGTTTAATGTCTTCAATTAGAAGACGTGTATTCATGAATATTTAACATAAATACAGTTGTGCCCAGTTGTCTTGTGATAGTTGTTCACGAGTCCCTTGTTTGTCCTGAGCGGTTAAACTTCCCGCCGTTCTTCAGAAAAATCCTCCAGGTCCTGCACATTCTTTACTTTTCCGGCATCTTGTGCATATTTGAGCCCTTTCCTCTCCGGCAGCGGCTCTATGATGTTCAGATCCATCTTTTCACACCGAGGACGACCGAGGGACTCGTACACGACTGTCACAAAAGGTGCGAACGTTCACCGATGCAACACGGTACATCAAGAGCCAGGGGGGTGTAAACTTTTGAACAGGATGATCGGTGTAAATTGTTAGTATTTTATCTTCTGGGAGACATGTGAGTATACTGTTTAGCTTCTGAATGCTGGAACTAAATGGAAAAAAAAAAACATCTTTAAACAAAATAACACTTTTTGTTTGTTTGTTTGTTTGTTTGTTTGTTTGTTTGTTTATTTGCCCTGTCCCCTTCGAAATGATTATATTTAGGGGTCCAAGCACTAAAGGCGACTTTAAGGAAACGTCGATAAATCAAAACACAAACCGGGTTTTGCTTCACAGATCCTCGGGACACCGCCGTTTTTGAGAAGCACTGTATTAGCGTTCATGCTAATGCGAAGTTCTAGCTCACACCAAAATATTTCATTGTCTTCCTTCAGATTATTGCGCTAGCAAGTTCGCCGCCGTGGGCTTCGCCGAGTCCGTGGCCCTGGAGCTCCTCGCCGTAGGAAAACGAGGCATCAAGACGACTATAGTGTGTCCGTACTTCATCAACACGGGGATGTTCGACGGCTGTGGCACGAAGTGAGTGATCAGGCGGGGAAAGCTTCTGGTGCAGGGTTCTACACTGGACCTTTAACGCCTGGAGAAATCGTGTAAGAAGCCGGTTACGGTTCTGAAATTACGCCTCAGGATTAATGTGACCGATAGAATCGTCTTTTATATCGTCAGTGAATTAAATCCATCTCTTTAGACTCTGAGAGATGAGTGTTGAGTGATGCGTTGTTGTTTTTTTTTGTTGTTGTTTTTTTTAATAACGGAAGCTCTGCCAGTAGTGCGGCGTTATGTTAACGCGCTCGTTCTGGTGCGTCATCGTTCCTTTAGTAACCACCGGAACTTCCTCGGTGAAAATACGTAGCCCCGGATTGGCGGGATCACTAGCGCGTACCTCTTCCGCATCACCTGACACGCGTGCTCATCCGTTTTGCTCTGTTTTGTTTTATTTCTTCAGATGGCCACGTTTGCTTCCCGTCCTGGAACCCGAGTACGTCGCGAAGAAGATCATGAACGCCATTCTGACAGACCAGTCCTTCCTTTTAATGCCAAGGGGCATGTACTTCTTAATGTTTTTGAAAAGGTAAGTAAACGTTCTGATCAAATATATATATATACCACTGGTTTATCTGCGAGTTATTTGGAGTTCACCCGACCTTCCAGAAAGAGTCACGTGACCTAAATCATGCGCTACGTTAATAACAAACGACGTCGGACGTTATTTAACAACGACGGGGAATCTCCAGTGTCCGTGCTTTAAGGTTCTCTATAAGCTAGCGTGTCTCCCAAAACAAGCAATGTCTCTCTCTACCACCGATACGGATCAGCAGTTTTGATGACATCATCCTGCACTTCAGCTTCACTCTCGACCGTAGAGTCTGAAGTGTCCCACCTGCAACATCATAAAACTCCACGGTACTGACCGTAAAAAGTACAGCGCTGTGAGGCAGGCTGAACGTTCTCGGCTATTTAAAAAAGGGGGAGGAGCCCCGCTCGATATGTCCCGCTCTGACTTCCTGTTCCGGTGGAAATAACGCCGCGCTTTCACGGCGCTTCGCAGAGACTCGACTTTGTGGTTTCTCGGCAACGTAAACAAAATAAAAACAAGTATTAGTGTGTTTCATAAAAGGCTACTTATTTTCAGGAGGAGTGGATTGTTCATAAACCGAGGCATACAGGCTCTCATCAAACTGGTTACAGGACTGAAATGCCAATAATGCACTTCTTACGTTTTGCAGAATCCTGTTCGTCTCTCTCTCTCTATCACGTTGTCATCTGATCCTCCTTGAGAAAGTCTTTGTGCGTCTCAGATTAAGCAACACCTGTCTGGCAGGATAAAAACGGCCATTTAATCGCAAACCCGAGACGGGTCTATTGTTATCTGGGCGGCAGGGTGGTAATCATCATCGCTGCCTTTGTGGCACGTGGGACTGCAGCTGTATCGTGGTAACGTACGCAGGCAGGTGCTGGAGAAGTGTCCACTCGAGACCTTGGCCATCTGAATCTTGACCGATCTATTGAAATCATTAGGAAGGTGGGTGTAAGTCCCGCACGGATGATCTCGAGTTTTAACGTGTAACCCTTCGGTACGGGTGTGGTGGAGGGATGTGACCGTGTGCTATATGTTTATCATCAGGTGAACATCAGCGGGAGGTCGGCGAGAACAACAACAAAAAAATCTATTAATATGCAAATGGATCCGCCCACGGCGTCACGTAATTCCCCGAACATAAATGCCGGTTTGTTCACACAATGCCGCAGATGATTCTTTTTTTTTTTTCATTTAAAAAAAGAAAGCTCGTAATTATTTACCCACATCCGAGCTCAAAAAACACTTCAACGTGCTCGTAATTTAAACTGCAGCGTTACCATTTCCCCCCCAGTGTCACAAACGACTCGTTAAATGATCCGTTCTAAAGGATTCGTTCTAAACTCCTCCTTTCAGAGGGCGTACTCTGCTCTGATCGGTCAGACGTCCCAGTCTGCCGTGATCGGTCTGGCGCTGTCAGCGAGCAGAGATGAAGACCAGAGGCGGGGCTTTTTGTTACCAACCTACATACAGGAAGTAAAGTCTGGAATCATTAACGAGTCGATTCAGCCGTTCAGAATCGGTCCCTTCTTTCGGGAGTCCGTTTATCGTGCACGTTGACTTCTGAAACTCTGCAGCGTTTTTACATTCGCAAACAGCTACGTATGTAACACGCTACACGAAAGGGAGTATTTGGAAAACCGTAACAGGCGCACTTTAAAATGCACGGAAGGTCGTGTCCACCGACAGAGACCTCGACTGTCTCGCCTGTTCTCTTTGACATCTCAATTGAATCCTGACGCAGGTCACGGCTCTCGTCATCGTTGGATACGTCATGTCATGAAGCACGCTGTATTTGTGTGATTTTATTTATTTATTTATTTATTTATTTCCCCATCCCCCCCTCCCCACACACAGTTTCCTGCCTTCTAAGGTAGCCGTGATCCTGGGCGTGTACTTCGGAGCCTTCAACTTCATGGACACTTTCAAAGGAAGACACAAGAAAGTGAATTAATCCGAGTTCGATTTCGACAGCATTCGATTTCTACTTTTTAATAGAATGAATAATAATAATAATAATAATAATAATAATAATGTAATGAATACATGATCAAATCACAGCAGATCTTGAAGGTGGTCCAGTTGTGCCTTAGCGAAGCTGCATTTTTAATCTGTTTACGTGTTTACGCCGTGCCTCAGTGACGATATCGTCCACTCGAAATGCGTTCTTCAGTTTGTTTGACGTTAACGAGTGTTAACGTGTAGGATCAAAGCCATTTCAGCATTAATACACTGGACCACTGTTATTTTTCTAACGGAAATATTTCGCCTGGATTGTAAAGTTGTTGTTGTTTTTTTTTTTTCCTCCGTAAGTTTAGAAACAGACTGCAGGGGTGTGGTTCTGTGAGGACACGCCTACAATAGTTAGTTTATTAAATATCTGTTTAACAGCCTGCGATATGAAACTCATGCTGTGACTAGGTTTATGTACTGTATGTTGGGGAGAGTGGGGTCGGTTGTAACACTATCTGTTCCTCCAATCAGCAACCAGCTGTGGTATTGGTATGACAGTAAATTTCCTGAAGAACATTTTGAATTGTGTTCATTCTACACGTAGATGAAACCATAATGTACGATGTTTGTCTGTTTCACTTTCACATGGCGTCATCGATGGCATTGTTGACAATGCTAAGCTGGTTAGTTAGCACATCTGGCTTTAAGATGGTTGACGGTGTGGTGCTGGTTGTACCAGTGTTAACAATAAAAGTATTTAAGATACATAAAAAAATAAATAAATAAATACACGAGCATTGCCTGATCTTTACGTGTACAGCTTCAGCAACACCGTGCTTACTGACAGCGATAGAACCTGGTGTGTTCTTCTCAAGGTTTAACGTGTCGTGTATCCTGACATGCTTTTCTGCTCATCACGTTTGTAAAGAGTGGTTATTTGAGCAGGCGGTAGCCTTCCAGCAGTATCGGAAATACTCAAACCAGTCCAA